>NC_060170.1:20077434-20101405 GCF_021292245.1 Micropterus dolomieu | reverse complement strand
CACTTTACTTAAAGCAAACAAAGACATGCTATATAACTTTAAACATTACTATAAGCTATTATTCCATTTTATATCACTAATTCTAAATTGTGACTAAATTGTATTTATAACGAGGCAGAGTCGGTGGTTATAATGTGTTATGGAACATGGTCGGAGATTCTTGCCTTCACATTGATTCATGGTATTAATATTAGTTGTAAAACATTAAATCAAAAGGTCATAATAAGTTGTGAACTTTGCTATAGCGCCTAATGCATGTTTGTAAGTGATTATAACAACTGTTATAATGTCTTATGGACACATTATATCGTGTTATAAATATATGCATAAGTCATTATAGCGATGACCTTCATAGAAAGTGTTACCAAAAAGGTAGACTAAAACAGAGTGCCCAAGAAAAGACAGATCAGAACAAAAGAGAAATCCTTAAACAACTGGAGATAACAAGGCGAGGGCCATCTATGAGGAGATGGATGCTAAGAAAGAGAGCCATACTTGCCAGTGCGAGTCCCTGCATTCTGATGCAGATAAAACAAGGCAATATAGACAGAGTGTAGATGAGCTGAAGATAGGCAGATAAAACCAGGAATCGGAGAAAGAGGGGTGGATGATAAAGTGAAAGATTGATAAAGGGTGGATGGAAAGAATTATGTTAAGAATAGAAAAGGATAGACTGGTGGGAGCAGTGATAGAGATGTAAAGACATCAGTAAACAAATGAAGATGGATGCAGTTCAACAAGAAAGCTGTACAGAAAATAGACAGAACATAATGAGATAGGTGAGAGAAGAAAATGGTTGCGGATAAGGTAGAGTGAGAGAAAGAGTGGCATAGTGTAAATGAAATGAGGCAACACAGCCATAGTGCTCCTGAGGGATAAAAAGAAGTGACGAAAAGCTGTCACATCAGTAGATATTGGCTATAATGGTTGACATACTTTCTGTAGATGGATATATTCACTGCTATGCTGAGACTGTGTTTGTCTGCACCTGAGTGTTTGTGGTCTCCAGATATTGACCGACCCAAACTGTTAAAGGGTCTGCTGGGACCACGCAGAAGATAAAAGTGAATACTGTTTTGAACAATAGTTGCCTAACAGTTGTGTAAAACCATCTACAGATGGAGCTCAGATGCAAAAATGTATGCTGTAGGTACTTCCCAAAGGAGGGGGTGACAGTTTCAGCTCAATAATGATAATGTTAATGCAAAGTTAGATGCGGAATCAGAGTCAGGTTATTATTAAGTACATTTTATTTGGTGTTCAATTGCATGCAAAGCTGTGTAAACGACACCAAGTTGACAAAGGGGAACGAAGAATAAGGTGGGAGCAAACATATTGTAGATTAGATTTACAACAGTTCAGAGAGGAAGCAAAGTAGTCATTTATTTTGGGACAACCTCCCATAGCGTCTATTTGAATTGTATTTGAATGAGATCCAAGCTGATCTGTTACTATTCAGCTATTCAACAATTCAATTATACAAACATTTTCATTGCACAAAAGGTTTCTTCTAAGCCTGTGTGGGCTATGAAAAAAAATAAAATAATAAAGGTGACAATGTTTCAAACAGATATACATAGATAGATACCATAGACATGCATAAACATCTACATGTACATATAGATCTCTGTTTCCCATCATGTATAAAGCGTTCCAGGCCGTCCCTCTTTTTAAGATTTTGATTTAAGCCACATTTAAAACCATGGATGACTCCTGTGAATATGGTTTGCTGTTTGAAATTCAGCAGGCCTGGAGGAATTTTGACTGTTGATACAGCTCACAGCTGTGACCCACATGTCTTTTTGTAACAGTTTTCACTTTTCACAGGAAATCCCAGTGTGATTGGGATAATAGATAAAGCTGCCTTGTTGGCACTGATTTAGAGTCAGTGTGTGGTATGTAAACGCTTTGAACCCACAGATAGACATAAAACATTTCCAAAATTAGCTGTGCGTCTTTTACTGTTAAAGTTGGCGGACATATATATGCTTAGTAAAATTAGTTTTTGATGCCCACATATGACTGCAATTTCACACCTCACCCGGTTCACCTGAGCTTTCTATTATTTGTCTCTGGTATAAGAGGGTATGGTTTTTTGTTTGAGCTTTGGCATGTCTAACCAAAAAAACTATACTTTAAATCACACTTAACTATACCTGCTGTCTATTCCTAAGGCAAAAATAGCAGACCAACATGGAATCAACGTGAACACAAAATCTGTGCAAATGCATCAATGCTTCCATTTAACATCCATTTTGCACCCTGAAGTAATATCGATTCACAATCAGTGTTCAATGTTATTTCAATCAGGGATTTGATTAAACATCAAATTAACACTGACACAATATAGAATATATTCAGCAGGATTCTGTGGTGTCCTGCCAGCAAAACAGAACGTCAATATCAGCTCTATTCAGTCTGACACTAAGTCGAGCTACAATCGAAAGTGCTAACAAATACCAAGTCAAGAAAAGAAAATCAAACATCTTCCAACCACACAGTAAATAAAATACATTATTGATGACACCGCAGTTGTAGGGGAATGTTACATGTTTTCCTCTGGATCTCTAGAGAGGGTGCTGTTAATCAAAGACCCACTATACATAATATTCTGTAGTTAACAAAAAAAACAAAGACAACAAAATAATCCCCAGCTCATAGAATTAAACTATTTTAGCCAGGTACAAAGATAGATACAAAGAATGGTCAGTTAGAAGACTAACAAACTGAACCAGTACAAACTCGTGTCAAACAGGATTAAAATTGACTGAAAATGTGCTACTTTTGAGCTTACAATCTTGCACAACAACTTCATAGAAAATAAAGTAACTGATGTTAGTGTACACTACACTTCTTATTGATCTTCCATTGCACAGTTAAGTGACAGGTAATTCACCTGGCCGGTGTTGTCAGCAGAGGTACTGTAGCAATAACAGCAGCAGTGTAATCATACACATCCACAGAGAGAAACATGAGTATCATGCCCAGCAACATATCCACTCCAAAGTGAAAGCCAAAAAGAGAGATGGAATGCATGGGGAAAAGCCCTTTATCTGGCCATTACTTATTGTTCTGTTCACAGCAGAAAAATGAAACCAAGACACACTGGCTGGGACTGTTCATCGTTCCTTCTTCCTCCTTTAATCTCCAGCGCACATTAAAAACAATAAAATAGCACAACTATGGATTACTTATTCCTTCCATTGTGAATCCTTGGTAATATTTAACAAATATTACGGTCTCAAATACAGTTAAACACCACAAATAAAAGCAGCAGAGTTGCGAGGCCAACACAATATGCTAAGAGAAAATTATTGCCTCTGAGTCTGCCTGGTAATCTACGGACTCCAAAATGAAAACCAGTAGACTGGGGAAATTATTTTACAGTCTGAACGGAAATTGCGAGCCACTGCAGATTTGTTGTTATATCCCTCATTAGCAGAACAGAACAGTGTTAATAAAACAACAAAACAATTGATTTGTAATTGACGGTATAGTGAGAACAATGTCAGGTTGGCAGACTGATCGGTTTACGTTTTCCACATGTATACATACATAGATAAATGTAGGTATCTGAAAAAATCCCATCCCTCCCTTCAGGCCTCCCTCCAAAAACACATTTTCATGCGCAATGAGTGCGCAGGCAGGCAGGCAGGCCAGCCAATCATGTCATTCAGACCAGATTAGCTGTGCTTATTACAGTCCTGCAACCATATTTTGTTTAATTTTTCTGTTATCGCATTTTATTTATTCATTGCTGTTGGGATGTAAAGAGAATTTCAACAAATATAACAAAAATGCTTTTGGGATAAATTGACTACCCAGCTTTAAATCTTATTGTTCAGTGTCTTAGTTGTTAGAACTTGTTTTATCAGCTTGTTGTCCCATATGACTACAAGACACTTCCATTCTCTGGTTTAGTTAATATTTCTTATATTATCTTCACATCCAGTCGTGTCAACAGTAGGTATGCACTGAAAGTATGGGAAATTTTAAATCATTTGGTAGCCACAAAACCATCAGTTTTACCATGTGAAATGATAATTATGAAGTAAGTACAGTACTTGCAAAGGTTTTAATCAGGTGTGGAAAAATGCTCTAAAATAAGAACACTTTCAAACATAGACATATTAATAAATTATATTGATCAATTAAGAAAATGCAAATTGAATGAAGAAAAATCTGAATCAAATCAATATTTGGTGTGACCACCCTTTGCATTCTAAACAACATCAATTCTTCTAGGTACACTTGCACATATTTGTTGAAGGAACTCAGCAAGTAGGCCCAAACATCTTAGAGAACTACCCTCAGTTCTTCTGTGGATTTAGGCAACTTCAGTTGCTTCTCTCTGTCTGTCCAGACAGTCTTCACCATATAGAAATATTTATAAAGTGTAAAGAGAGTTGTGGTTGTCACTTTGTGTTTGTGTGTGTGTCTACTCTAGCGCTCTCTCAAGAGCCAGTATGACAACAAAGCAGATAAAATCTGTATTGATTGCCAGTCAATTGGTTTGCACTTTTGCACTTATGACAGCATATGATTGTGAATGCAGTAACATGAAACACCAAGGAACACGTTTACACTCACACACACACACACACACACACACACACACACACACAAACATACACACTCCAGAAATTAATCTTAAAGCAAAAATTAAAATTAACCTAACAAAGTCAATAAACATTGTGAAAGCTTTCTATGCTGAAAATTGCTTTCTGTGCATAGTCCAATAGAGCAAGTGTATCAAGTGAGTATTCAAGCAAACAAAATGCCTTCTCTAAATTAGTATTACAAAAGGACGTATCATGAAAGTAGAAAGTAGTTTCCTTGGAACACAGCTACAGTAATATTCCCTTTTGGAGGAATCATGCCAATGATTTCCCCCAACTAATAATGTATAATCGTCTAGCCTCCAATTGCATCTTCATTTTGAAACGGTGAGATCCTTTAATACCTTTTTATATCTGACATTGCAAATATTTGCTGACAGATGCCTAGATTATTATGTAATAAACTTGTTTAGAAAGCCAAATCACTGTTGATTCATGAATTAATAAAAATTATATGAATTAAGAATTTGAAAGTCCTTTCTTTCAGGGACCATTGCCTATCAGTACATTTACAAAGTATAGGATATGTAGACAGTATGGAAAATAACAGTAGACATTACGTAGAAAATGTAACACACTGATTCAGTCAGATAGAATCTGTGGAATTTGCATCTTTCTGTGTAGTTATGCTATAAATCCAGTCTCAGGCAATATGCTACAAGGCAAATCTTCAAAATTGCCTCCAGTATGAAATGAGGCAGGAATATCATATTGCCCATTAAATTTTATAACTATGAAAAAAATGTCATGTCTTGATTTTTCTTTTGCTCAGTGGCAGTAAGAGGTGAAATGCTGTATCAACAAGAATGTGAGTCAGATTTTATTGGCCTCAGTTATTCAGGAAACTTATCCTTAGGTAAGACAAAAACTTATCCTTAGGTAAGACAAAAACTTACCTCAGAAAAAACAAAGCACACACTGACATTTGTTGAAGTTACAAATTAGTAGTCATTGAAAAGACTGGGACTTGGAGAAAACCCCTGTCACCAAGCTAACCAATCAAAAGTATTCAGAGCCATCAAGCCAAGTGGAGTTCATTTCTGTATAAACAAGTCATTTAAAAGAATTATGAGGCAATTCACCAAATCTCTTCTTCAAAGGGATGTGATAAATGCATGAGCAGTGGAGATTCTCCCATCTCTGTGTGCAAGTCCCAGATTACACTGTTGGGGAGTATAAACATAAGTGACTGGAATTCAAAAACTAAGGAGGCAGCAGGCCCCTTTTCTCTCTCTTTTGAAATTTATTTAGAGGATTCAGTTCCCACTTTTCTCTTGGTCTCCACGTCCTGTTTGAATACAGAGAATGCTTTTGCAAAATGTGCACTTTTGTTGTTACAGCTTCACCAAATCCAAATATGTCAAATCTTGCATTACATTTTATCTTATTAAATAAGACCCGGGGTTCTTTGAGAACCACTTTCCATCCAGAGGGGTCGGGCTATGAGTGCATGTGTGTGTGTGTATTGTTAGCCACGCATTGTCAGACTGGTTGGCAGGTTCAGGAATACAAGCTTCCATATTTAGAGATGGCGATGACTTAAGTGAGGCCATGTTCAAATTCACACACATCCCACTTACAAGGGGCTGTAGCATGTTTGTTTTTCTCTGTCCCTATTTATTTAATAACTCACTCACTCACTCACTCACTCACTCACTCTGGCTAACTGTCTCAACAGAGGGCATTGCTACCATTCCTTCTTTTGTTATGCTAATGCTTTTCTTTTTCTTTTTTAGACACTGAAATGTATGCAGTTTTTAATGTCTTTGAGTGGCTTTTCTCTTAGCCAAGAGACATGCTTTATAAAATACAAAGAGAGGGGTAGACACAGACAGAGAGGAAGAGAAAAACAACCTTGATTTGTATAGCATCAGAGGTAAGAGTAAATGTACAAGCAACTGAATACCATCTTTGTAGAGTTATTGAAGAGCACCGTGTTCTTTACGTGTAAAAAAATGTATCCTGGATATATGCGACGAGAATAATACTGAACATCAAATTGTACAGCGCACACTGACAAAATTGCACAGGATATCCCTAAACAGAAATGCCACTACTCTGTATATGTAATAAAATCGTTTCTTGACATTTGTTCCCTTCTTCTGTCAACACATGCCTCTGCGTGCTTTTATCACAGCCTCACTTGATGAGAGCTCTGAGACTTAAATGCTATTTTCATTCAAACACACAAAAACTGTGCAAGTGTTGCCCTTGGATTCACTGAAATATATATCACTGAATAACTGACTCACTAAAGGCTTATGCTTAGAAAAGGAACTGCTTCTCAAATTAGATTTTTTAGCTTTGTTCCCTTTGCGATTGGACTTGATTGGAATCTTTATTGGTTCAGTTAGCAAAGTGTACCTAATGACAGTCTTCAAGTACAAGCCACCTGCAACTCTGCACGCTTTCATTTCCACAGGTGGTTTTTAAGTTTTAATCCACAGACATTGTGATAGTGCAATCAGGTTTCCCTCTAAATCTAAAAATCATGAACCCGTGCCCATTGTGATATAAATTTAATATAGCACTGCCTGTCAGCTTAATGATGGCAAAGTCTTACTGGTTTGCAGTGCAGGAAATTTAATTTGCCAGGCGTAAATCCCCAAATCACTGGCTAACATTTCAGTGTAATTGCTGTGAACAAGTGGGACTAAGGCACAGAGAATAATAAAGGCATGGGTTCATTGTATGTTACACAATGTGGCCAAAGCATGATGATTTTAGAAACTAGCTGCACTTAAATATGGTAATTCTAGAGGCATAATTATAACCCTACATGTGTACATCTATGGAACATACAGTTCATAATCAAGTTAATTTATATAGCCCTAGATCCTGTAGCGGAGTCAGCCTGCGGTGCACCTGTTAAAAAAGGTCCAAAATTGGGCCCAATCTGCCCAAAAAAACTAAAAAACATGGATTATCTGTGTCATGCATGCAGTACACATGTGCTGATGTTAAACAAGCAGTAGATGCCGAAAGATTCATGATTGAAGTTAAAAATGAGTGATTAAACAGCTCCAGGAGATAAAGTGCAGACACCACCAGCCTTGCAATCGACGTTGTTGTTGTTGATTGAATTGCTAGACGTGGACCAACCTCACTTGCATGGAGTTGGTTTGGCTTTGAAAAGACGGATGCTGCTCAAAAGATGTCAATCTGCAAACTATGTCGAAAATCCACTAACCACCATGCAGAATATCAAGAATATGGAAAGCTTCTGGAATTAACTGTCCACGACAGGCCTAAACCAGCAATAAATATTACTTAGACAGGTGATTTCAGTGTTTTTTTCATTGTTTTTACTTGCTTCAATTTTAAGTTAATACCTGTTTTCAGTCATTAATAAGCAACAATATACTATTAATAGGAGCTAATTAGTACAATATCAGACTTTTACAAAGACATTTTTGAATGAGGCCACATATCGTCAAGTAATCATTACGACAAATCCCAGAAAATATCAATATCATTTTTTTGTTATTATCCCAACACAGCCAAGCAGTTCTTGTCTCATGCAGCAAACACCACCAGAGTGTATACTGTGGCCAACTGGTGAATTTCACCCCCTTAATAGGACCCCACCACACTTTTTTGGGAGTTTTGGTTTCAAACCAAACCTGTTTGGTTCAGTTTAAACGAACCCTGGTGCGTTTTCCCTGTTAGTACTGTTTGCATGGGCTGGCGTGAAAGCTACACCGGCACAGCATGAAAAGGGTCTTTGTCCGCTTCCAAGCTGGCTTTGGTGCAGTTCACTTATGATGTGAAAGCAAAAGCTATTGCTTGTACTCCTTGCACTTTGTGTGTTCATTAAGTCCATTAAAAAGGGTGACAGCGATCCCACAGTAATAAGCCCTGAATCATTACTGAACAAGATGCATCCTTTTTGTCCTTTCTCCACGTCATTATTCATAACATGCGGACATTTCGAAAAATTCTAGTAATGCTTATAATCACTTATTTCTTTGTGAGCTCTTTGTGACACCACAGTACATAAATATACACATCAGAAGCATTAAACTGCTGCATAAACATCTGTCAGTCACTGAAATTTGATTTCCCCACGTTGGTCCTGATGATGCGCTGCTAATGCAGGATGACACTCGCCAAAACTGTCCAATCAGCGAGTTATCTGTCAGTCTGTAAAACTTCATGTTTAATCCTCTTGGTTTGTTTTGTTTGTAAAAAGTCAGAGTGAACAGGAACCAGACAAGAACTAAAATACAACAGTCAATACTTTTTATTTTGCTTGGTCTGAACCAAATGAACTGAACGGCAGGTATGCAAGCAGCTTGCAGCCTGTCTCCCTTGCTGTTTTTTGTAACAATAAAAGTGTACAAAAAAAGACCCGCTGTATAAGGACCCACTAGAGGTCCTTGCCCCCTTTACATTGAGCAATCAGCTTGTGCATGCCAAGATCACAAGTTTGTCGGAAAGCTTTACAATCTGTAAATCTTGTATTTGGATTCTGTAATTTGTATGTATCAGAATAACTCAACAACGTTATATTGAGTAGCTCAACATAATATGGCAAATAGCAGCTGAAATATTAACCAGCGACTGTGGATAAGAGCAATCATCTTGGACAAGCTGACAGGGTATTTGGCAGCATTTCATTCCCGCTTCTCAGTGGTTCATAAGCCTTTTAAAAGAAATGGGATTTGTGTTCACACAACAGCACACTTCTTCAGTCTTTTGCTCCAGCTAAACCAAATAGCCTATCTGTGATCTTATGACTTCCTCCTATTCCTTCCCCTTTCCCATCTATATCCATATGAGCAGACTCCATATATATCTCAGACATAGTTAAATACTATAGGCGGTGCCCATAAAGTTTAATGTTAGCTTTAACAAGATGTCAAGGTCACGCTGCTGTAATGTTATAGGAACCCTGCCTCTCTCACAATGGGAAGTAATGAAGTTCTATTGGTCATAGTTGAAGAGGCCCATTGTTCAGCGTAGAGAGGGAACATTAATGGAATGGATTATTCATGGCAGCCTGTTGAAAGGTTTATCACTCAGTCAAACTGGGATATATTGTCTGTCCCCTGTTTGTGTTCCATCTCTGTATAGTCCAACACAAACATGCATCCACACACATTTTCTTTCTTAGAGGGGGTTGACACTGTCAGTATTTCCTGGATCCTCTACAAAATTCAGTTACCATAGGTGTATAAGCTACACTGCACTTTCCACTGATACGTTCTGTTAGCTTAAAAAACAAACTAACAAACTAAATTGCAGCAGCAGCGAAGTGATCTTTGTTTCCTTTCCAAAAGCATGCTATTAAATAATTTCTGTTCCAGATGTGTCCCCATCATTCTGAGATTCTAGAAAAAAATGCTCTTCTCATAAGTTCGGGACCGATTCAAATCTGACAGGCACTTCGTGGAGGAAGTTGTCTGTGCATCTCTCTGGGAGATTAGTAGGCTTCGGTAACAAGCTTCAATTCTTTCTCTCTTTCTCCTTCTCTCTTGTTCTCCCTGCTCTCTCTGATTGTTTTGATCAATAATCTTAATGGATGAATCACTCTTTAGTGTGAGAGGAAAAAGACTAGTTCAGAGAGAGAGAGAGAGAGGGAATGAGTAAGAGAGTGAGGGAGAGTGAAAGGGAGAGTGTGAGTGCAGCAAAGAGCTTAAGAGCCTTGAACACGTGTTATTTGACACAGGACGTTGTGGAGCAAGTCCCATAGGTGTTTTGGCGAGTGCTGGTGGTTGTGCGTTGACTCCTCACCTCAGAGCTCCCTATAATTAAGTATCTCTCCTCCTTCCTTTCCTCTTTCTATATCTCTGCCTCTCCTTTATCCTTCCCGCTCTTGCTCCTCCATCCCCCCTTGTGTTTCTCCATTCTTCACCATCAATGTCCTATCCTTCATTTACATATGTCGTTCCCAGACATTTCTCCTTATATAGAGCACATAAAGAAGATGTACAGCACTGCTGTAAATCACACCAACCCAATCTTCTCTGAAATGAGATGAGACCACAGGCTGGATGTAGCTCTGATTCACGTACATATACAAAAAGACTGGGGTGCTTTTAAGCATTTGTACTGAAGTATAGTTGTTTGAGCTCTGGTGGTGTATATACCCTGTAGCATGATGTTTGCCAGGGCCTCGTGTTTGCTTTGTACATTAGGAGACGCCGGGTTGTTTTAGTTGAAGTGATTGAGGGAGTTAGACGTCACTCTTTCTCTGTTTACAGACGGCTGAAAAAGTTGCACCTTTCAGTAGCAAATATTTATTGATGTGCAATTGTTTACCTGTTCACTTTTTGAGACTGTAATCGATTTTATTAACATAATCCATTTAGGCAAAGGTTTTATAGCCCACATACATACCAGCTTTCAATATCGGCCTGTTCTAAGTGTAGTCTATACAGTAAAAGGGTCTACTAAATCATTCTTAAAATCAAAATATTTGCTCATAAATCGGCTCTTTTTCACTTTAATATCGGCATCAGCATTGGCCCCCAAAAACCCATATTGGTCAGGCTCTAGTTTAGTATAATTTAATTTACCTCAATTTATTGTTGTAAACAAGTACTCTTCCTGTCAGAATGGTATATGCTTCTTTATCAGCAGATGCTATGGTGAACAATGCTTATATTAACAAAATGGCAGCTAATATAGATCAGTGTTTCCCACATATAAACTTTATTTGGGCGGGCCACCCAGGTATAACGGCTGCCATTTGGTGACCCATTTTAGCATTTTGCAGAGAAACACAGAGAGTGATGTTATCTGGTATTACGTTACAAGACATGGACATGATGGATATTTTAAAAGCATGGATCAGGTAATGCAACAGTGAACAGTGAACACAACAGTGCAGATGTCATTCAGTACCACATTGATTTTGATCATTTCAATGGGCTACGTCCTCCACATACGGCACACCTGCTACTGTGAAAACCGAATCGCAGGTGTAAAACATACTGCAGACACATACTGGGAGAGAGAGACAGGAAGTGATGGGGCAAGCCGGTGCTGTTTGTAGCAGAGGTGTGTGTACGTATGTGTGAGTGAAGGGAAAAGCAAGGTCAGCAGATTTAAGTAGTGAGTAAACACTAGAATAAGGCAGAGAATGAAGTAGAATTAAAATGGTGGAATTAGGAATAACCTACTAGAAATAGAAATATACCCCGCTAAGCATCACCACCACACCCGTCGCCTCCACCGTTGCCTCGGTTACGTCATTCTGTGGGAAACACTGAATATCTAAGGGACAGGTTATATGGTATATTGTGCATTTTATGGCTTCCTTCACACAGATGAGTGGAATATATACAATATGAGTGGAAACATTTGGTATCTCAGTGTTTGTTAGCGGCTATGAAAATGGTTTCATATATGACTCATTGTTTCAAGGTGTTTGGATTTGCTGTCAAATCAAAGGTCACAGATGGTTAAATGAGGATTTTACTGAAAAGGCCTTACTCTATGAATGGAGTATAATGTTAAACATCAACTTTTTATGTATACAGTATATTTGAGTGCAGTGCCAAATTGTGTTTTTTTTTCTTGCAATTTTTACTATTGCCAGTGCAATTATGTGGAAAGAAAAGAAAACAAATGCGTTTCTCTGCAGTTTATACATCGTATAATAGTGATGAATAGCTTGATGGTTACACACATGACATGCCTGCCCTTTTCTGGCTTGTCTCTAGCCATTTAAAAAGCTGAATTAGGACTGTTTGTTTGCAACATAGCAGTACTTTATTCATCAGGAAAAAAATGGCTTAGAAACTTGTCTAACCAAATGTTGTTAAGCAGTAGGTATTTACAAAACCTTGTTGCTGGCATAATCATGCAGAATGTATGTGACACCAAACAATTATTTTAATTCAGCCTTTTAAAAAAAAAAAGTTGTTGTTAAAGGAAAAAGCATAGAGAGAAAAAAAAAACATATTTTCTCCTGGCTAAATCATTGTTCAATTTGCTAGATGGCACAGGTGGGCCACAGGTGTAGCACTTTAGAAAGCGCTAACTTCCCTATGGTTATGGCTCAAAATGGATTAAACTATGAAGATAGCTATCTTTAATTCTAGTCAATTCTGATACATACTGTACATTATTTGCTGTGAAACATGGATGATCGGACAAACAAATGAAACTGCTTTTCAGGGATTCAGAAAACGTTGACTGTCATCTGGTCAAGAAACTGCACTTTTACTCATTGTGAACACTTTCTCATCTGCACTGCAAAACAAAGTATGATGCTAAGCAATCAGTGTTTTATTTTTTTTTTCTGTATTCACGCATGTCAGGCTTATTGGCTCAGTTTGTCAGTTTCAAGGATTTTAGGCATTTTCCCTAGGTGTACAAGCACCTAACGGTATAAGCAATATTATCAGTTCGATACAGATCATGTAATTACGTGCCACAGCTTATATGCGTTATTATGAACTGACACCATCAGTACTTCTCCAGCGCAAATGGATTTTTCTGTGATTGCCCATAGGACCGCCAAAGATAACCTCAGTCTCAACCTCATTTCAACCCAAAGATGATGAGCTCTATTTTGGTTGGCCTGATTAGCACTTTGCGTTTATCTGGGGCTCCTATGACCCAATGTGATATCTAGGGCTGTGTGTGCATATGTGTGAGTTTAGGCCTCTTTGGACTCCCCAGTGAGAGCTTTATATAATGTGTTTTACACCAAGGACAAAGTGTGAATGTGTGTGTACGGGGGCATGTGAAGATTCTTGTTTGTGCATTGGTGTGCCTATGCATGAAAATGACTTATCTTACATATAACCTGAGAAGAAGGCCATAGTCCAGCATCAGGAAAAATGTTTTAGGTGTCACAATCGCCCACCCCCTCTCCTTCTATCTCTGGGTCAGCATTGAGGCCAGTGTAATGATTGCTGCAGTTAGATTTTTCATAACAAGCCTTTGTCAGTGAGAGGAAGGAAGGAATTGAAGCAGTAGCGGTGGAGAGCACAGTCATAACTGCCGTCTTCATCAATCACAGCAGCAACAACAAAACAATTATCCAGTGATTTTACTTTAAAGTACCCTTAATCAAAATATTAAATAATCTTGTGGTTACGTGCTCTGCCTTCTTAAATCAAAATTGAGTTATAGTCATACTGTAACATAAGTCTAAAATAATTAATTTATCTTCTGCGGCTCATTTTTATTTACTGATAAAATGAGGACGTAACGTCAACTTCTTGTCTTAAGCAACTATTGTAGTTATGTACTTCCAAAGATGTGTAACCAAAGTTTGCTGCTGTTTCATATATTTTGTATTTTTGAGACTGTGAAGTATAAATTGTGTCCATGTGTATGGATAAGGATTTTGATTCAGATCTCTCTAGAATTAAAAAGTAAAGAGATCACCGATTAGTATAGCTACTCCTTTCTTACAGGTGTTTATGGTTTCAGCACTGAATTACAATTATGGCAAGAAGATTTACATCCAACTGTGGGATATTTCTCCGTATTAAAATTTAGAACTGAAAATCCACATGAGTCGCTGTGAAGTTTCTAGAGACATTTCTGGTTACAGTTCTGGCTGATGTTTCATGATGTGACTAGTAACCATTCGTTACAGTCTTGCTCATCTATTACCTGTGCTTTGACTGTTTGGTCATGGCCTGCACTCAATGATATCTACAGACTCCATTCAATTTTACGGTATAAGCAACTGTTTTTGAATCCGTGTGCCATATTTCTGCCTTTTATTTGAACCAGTGTGGTTGCAAGTGTAACACATAGTCTGCACTTGTTAATGCTGGCACCGGTGGATGACAGGTGCCATTACTGTCAAGCTCAGTGGTATCCTAAAAGCTGTATGGTTAGGGTGTGGTCTGTCATCTTTGATTGACATATCTCACAGTTTGTTGTGAGATAAATTTAGTTTGAGCCGGTGTGGAGATGAGGATGAACAAATGATTCTGCTGAAATTACAGAAAACCATATTATCTGAGTAAAAAGGCTCCCTGACACAGATAGATGGATGATTGTGAGAGAGGGAGAAAGAAAGGAGATAAAGAGATTTAGGATCTGAGAGCAAGGCCAACCGAGTGGGTGAAAGAGAGAAAACAGAATTGCAGATCGAGCTTAGAGTGGGGTCTAGCTCTATGCTGGAAGCCTTTCATGATGGAGCAGTATCAAAAGTCAAACTTTTCACCTCTAGCTGTTGGAAGAGAGGAAAGTAGGAAGGAAATTAGTAGGGTTGGGGTTGTGGGTCAGTGAAGGCAGAATTGCATGAAAGTAAGGAGCGAAATCGTAAAGGCTGAATTAAAAATGTAAGAGGTGCAAGCTTTTCAGTGAGAGATTGCAAAGAGAGAGGAAGGGGCAAAGAAATGGAAGGGTTTGAAGTCATGAGGTCTAGGGAAGAAAGGGCAAAGGAAGATGGAGGAGAGCAAAGAGTAGAAGGAAAGGGGATTGGAGCGCTACACCACTAGCTGCACTGCATAATGCATGCTGTGTGATTTGGTGCATGTAAACGGTCTGTGAATTTTTTATAAGATCAGGTTGACCAAGTGATACCATGTGGGAGAAACAAAAATTGGTCAAAGTGGACAGAGCAGAAGGCATGGCCATGGAGGTAAAAGCCTGGGGAAAGGACATTTTTTATTAAATGTGTATGTGATGGCACATTTGTTTTTGTGTCTGTGGTGTTGAGGTAGACAGAGAAAAGGAAGAGAGGTCTGAGCTGTTGTGATTAAGCTCTCTGTGTGGATGAAGGCACTTGCTATCTCCAGTAAAAACAGGCCTTTTCACAGTACAGCAAGAAAATGAATTGGTTGATTAAACAAATCCATCTACAAGTTTCCACTTCAAAGAAATTACAGCTTTTAAAAGTTTTATAAAGATGCCTCTGTAGATTGTCTGACGGACAGGCAGAACAGGTTGATAGTTCTGGGATTGCATGTGTGCAAAGTGAGTTTATGTGCTTTTAACTTCTCCTAAAATTACTCTAAATATATCAACAATCTAGGCCAAGAAGTCACAGTCAAGCTAAAAATGGAAATCAACAAGCTTGCGAACTACGGGGGAGCTTAGCTCCCCTTAAACAGACATCAGCTCCCCTAAAAGCATGATTTGTGATATTTTGGTGGATCTCTAAAATATTGACAGCATGCTTAAATGACATTAATCTCTATATTTCTCTATCATCATTGATCATGCTGAGCATCAGAATTCATCTAGCCAGTGGGAACGATAACCGACCTTCCGCAGCGGGCCAGTTGCTCTATCTCCTGTTCTTGCCCCCCCAAATGTCTTTAATATTGTGACATTATATCCAGTGAGTTTAGGAAGTATGTAGTTCAACTTGAAATTGCAGTGTGTGCTTTTAAAAACTATTACCAGGATGAAGAAATTAAAATTTTTGACAAGTAAAAGCATCAGACTTGGTTTTCTTTCATCACAAACCTCATTACTCATCAGGGCCTTTGCTTCACAGAGCAAGAGCTCAGCAGTATTTTCTAAAAGCAGAAGTCTTTGGTTCAATGAATCCTCTCATAATTTCCTACTGAAATAAGTTCACCTGAGTCCACCTGTAATTTGTCTGATTATATTGTCAGTACATAACGTGCCGGGAGTCAAATGTCATCTAATTTTCAACCTTGCAAAAAGCCGAACTCCTATATGCAGCAACAGTGTTTAGCTCTAGTGTAGACACTAGAGCTGTCCCCGACTAAGGATTTACATAGTCTAATCAGAATCGTCAAGTTCTGCCTATAGTTGACAGATAGTCGAATCATGTGTGTTTTTCTTGTGCGCGGTGATTGCGAGCGCGGGCGGGGTGTTACACACGGCGGCTCCGCTTTAATCTTGAAAAGCTGAAGAGCTGCAGTCTCTATTCATTCAACTTACACTGTAAATTTCCAGCTAAACTGAGGCACTCTCTCTCTCTCTCGCCTGTCATTCACAGGTCTTGTGCAGAGTTTTACGTGCATTACTGCTGCCGACAACTGCATGCACGTTCCTTGCGGATCTATTTCAAGTAGCCTGCTATTTAAAAACGATAAAATATTCTTTGTGCAACCACGGTGATAAATTATCCAAAAGTCCCGCGAGGTGCGGACAACTCAGCACAACACCGGTGAAGCCGGAGCTCCGTCACTTCAGCAAGTGTTCCTCCACTGCCACTGAATACACGGTAAGCTTACACATGCGCACTGGTGACCCAGGGTTGAAGTTACAATTTTGGATTTATTCACGCACTTCAAAAACATTTATTGAAATTTTTATTCTTTTTACATGTTTATTTACAGTATTAAATGTTGAAATGTATATTGTAATAGGCTGTATATTAACTTATTGGGAGAAAACTGGTAGGTCTATGTAAAATCAGAGGTTGAGCACCCCCATATCGCCAAAATGGCATGATCCTCGTTTCACGCTTTGACTGTGAGATTGACAGTATTGGGGATCAGCCCTAGTAGACACACATAGTAGTTTAATTGTGCAGGGCACAGAATGTTTATGACAGCAATTGGAGCTTCAGATAAGATTCACACCGTCTCTGTCTTATCCTAAACTGTTGCGGAATCAATTTTGGCATTGAACCTCTAAGGGAAACTCTTTGGGTGGGGAAATTGAATGAACCATGCTCTTCTCTGCCGTAGTGGTGCCCTTGAGTAAGTAAGGCACTTAACCCTCGGCTGCTTCAGTGGAGCAGCCCAGTGGCCCACGATGGGTTGATCCCGAGTTTGAATGTGTGTAACTGCAACTGACCCTAAAGAGGGAGCTGCTGCAGAAGATCAGTTTCCTCAACAAAACATTCAGAGATGAATAAATACAGTGTTAGCTGCTGAAAAAAAACCTATTTAAACTGACATTCCCTCACTAAAGAAGGTCAGGTAGTAACAGCATTCCACTTCATGGTGCCATCTCGAGTTAATTCTTTCTTTATCCAAACTGCTCCACAGCTGCTGCAAGTGAAACATGTACATTAATGCAAACACAGGGCTCTTGTGATAGTATGCATTAATACACAAAGGAATGAACACACAAAGCAAGCCTTTTTTAAGTTAACTTACACATGCCCACAGCCTTGTGGCGGACAATGTTTTTATCAATACAGAAAAAACACAATGGTCTATTCCCTGAACTGCTGCACGGAAAGGGAGGCAGAGCAAGAGGAGAGAATAAGAAAGCAAAGCTCAACCAGGCAATCACTTCGCATGATTTCACCAGAAATAGGTCAGTTAAGATGGTAAGGAATGCATGATCATTCTACGATGAAGCCAAACTCAATTCAGCATTCATCTCCACATGCGTATTCCTAAAGTAATCACCTCAGGTGAAGCAGCTGCAGCTAGCTGTGGGGTACGTTTTGTCATTGTTTTTCAACACTGAATGGAGTGCAAACCACTAAAAAAATTAAAATTAATAATAATAATAGCTTTATTTATTTGTATAGCACTTTTAAATAGAGTAACAAAGTGATTTGCAGTCAATGTAAAACAAAGAATTGAAAGTAAAATAAGAGCTAAATATACCCGCAAGTGGCAGTGATCGGGATCCGAGCAAGATGTGAAAAATACAACATTTGACATTTTCAGAGGAGAAGAACAGGTGCAGATGACTCAAGAGATTAAAGTGATGAAAGAATTTAGTGTTTGAGATAATTGGGGAAACGCAAACTTGATTTTTACAGCATCACCTTGAGATCAGAGAGTATCATTATATGTACCTGACTACTGGGTGAAATGTTCAACCCACCTGCACCATTTTGTGTTTCCAAGTTTAAAGTATAAGCTTTTTAGCACTTTTTAGCAGAGAAAATTGTTAGAAAGTGTCATGGAATCCAAGTAAAATGGAAAGCTTAGACTCACTCTGATCTGAACACCTCCATTGTCAGCAAGCTTGACTTGGTCACCTGGGGATTTGAACCCTGTAACTTCAGATCGCCAGAGCAGGTGACTTACTGATTGAGCTACTGGTAGCTGTTCCCATACACCCTTCAAACAAGTTGAGGTAGTGACGTCACATGTGCCTGACCCGGATATTTTTATCAGTTTAAACTTAGGACGCTACAGTCAAAATGATGGTGAGAAAATTCTGATAAAAATCACGCATCATTCTCACGCTTTTGGGTGTGTTGTCAGTTATTTTGGTTTAATAAAGTGCATACTGTACAAGTTACAGCAAGATACTGAATATCACTGCAGACTCACCGTTTGACTGATCAGAAAACCCTTTGAAACACTTGATATCGGCCATCTAGAGAACAACTGTGTCAATTTTGGTAGCGTTTGAAGAAAGAATTTTGGAGATATAGATGTTAATTGAATTAGCATATTCTGAAAAATATAGAGTGACTGAATTGACCATAGGTTGCAGTGAGGCAAACGTTTGTCACATATCAGTGGATGTGCTGAAAACATTTCAGCTCTCTACAACGTGCGGGTGATTTTCTTAGATTTCTTGTAGTTAATAATTTGTTCTAATAAGCCTTGCCCACTTTGAGCAATCATTACCAGATTTTATCCATCAACTGAGTAGTGACCCTAGATTGTACAATCCAAATTTTAATACGAATACATGCAGCAATTTACGAGGTATAAACTTTTTTGCAAGTGTAGTGCTCCCTAGTGGAAGAATAGACTGGAAGTCTGCTCAGCGAAGCTTGGACCGAGCATCTGAACAGACGCGTCAAGTTTGGTGACAAAAGCTGTAGTCAATTTTGATTTATGGGCATATATGTAAAATTATACGTAAATACACTAAAGTAAAAATTTATGAACAGTATAATCAATATAAAACAGATTGGTGTATCAAAATTCTTTTGATAACTTTTGATCAGCGACGTTCGTGGATGATCCTGCCAAAGTTTCAGGTCGATTGCCAAAACCATCGGGGACGAGTTTGCAAAAATAGTTTTTTAAGAAAAGTGATAAAAAGTTTCATAATTTGACATTTTTTAGAGCAGAAGTCCATTGAAGCAAAGATGCAGATGAATCCAGAGATTAAATTGACAAAAGAAGTTTGACTGTAAACGAAGCTGTTTTCGAGATAATTACAAAAACGTAAAGTTGATTGTTATAGCGCCACCATGAGGTCTATGAGTGCACTTTTTTTTGCCTGAGTAGTGGGTTGAATTTGCAATCTATCTGCCAATTTTGGTGAGTTTTCTTCCAGCAGTTTTTGCTGACCAAACACTTTTAGTGGAGAAAAAGAAGAAAGAAAGAAGAAAAAGAATCAGAACAAAAACAATAGGGCTGCAGCAGCTTCACAGCTTGGATCCCTAAAAAAAAAGATAAAGATACAAATTGGCAAACAATCAATATATTCAACATAAACAAGCCAATAAGCAAAAAAAACCCAAACAAAAAAAGGCATCAAGCAGTAAAAGCTTTTTTGTAAAAAATGTGTCATATGAAGTGAGATAAAAACGGGAACAGACTCTGACAGCCTGATCTCCTCTGGTAGTTTCTTCCAGAGTGTAGGGGCCCTGATAGCAAAGGTCCTGTCTCCTTTAGTTTTTAGCCTAGACCTAGGAATGGCTAGCAGCACTCTACCAGAGGATCTCAGAGGATCTAATATGCTCTAGTACTTTAGATCCTAACCAAGTTGTTCCTGACTGACATATAATTCAACAAGCGTTTTAACATCTTTTTAACCCTTTCACTGACATGTTCAGGATGTAGAGAATAAACTGACTGACTGCTCTGTTGTGACATACCAGGCTGTTTTTTTATCTGTGCACAAATACTCGTCCCATTTAAGTCTAGCTGCATTGAACATATATTCAAGTGAGGCAAATACATACTATATGTTGGGAAATTTGAAAGATCTGTAAATCTGCTATAAATGTAGGTGCTTACTTGTTGTGTAGTTTTAGGTGCGCATATGTGCGTATTGTGCAGATCCTGCCTTTCGTTTTAGAGCATAAGGAACAAGTAAGAAAAGCATGAATGGAAGTCCAGGAGAGCTACCCTGGAGCATAGAGCAGAGAATGAGAGAGACGAAATGGAGACGTAGGACAAGAAGCTAAAGAAGTCTGGCAAAATGGTGCAGATGCAAAAAATGAAGAAGCAGATGATAGCATTAACATGAAAAGTAGTAGACATTATTACATAAAGTAGAACATAAAGGAGCAGGAATTGAGACCAGAGGTACAGCACATGGAGAAGTAAGGAGAGTTTTTCCTTGACATTCATTTACCTACATACCTACGTTGTCATAAAAATATACATACAATCAGGTTTTTACCTGGCTTTAACTTGACCCAAACAAAATAAATTGTATGTTGTTTCTTTATGAAATCTGCTCATAAGAAAACCTAGGGTTTTGAGATTTCGAGAAAAATGTCCTGTTTTTTTACGAGAAAAGGGAAGGAGATTTTGATAGTTAATAGATGAGAGCAGTCTCTTATGTGTCAAATGAGTGATGTTGATGGCCTTAAATTGCATGTTTTAACAACAGGCTTCTTATCTTATTATCAGAGAAAATGAAACCATTTTGATGATGTATAACTCAATAACCAGAGCGCAGCAAGGACCTGGTTTCTCTGAAAAGAAAGATGAGACCAGAGTTTAGTTGTGCCATTGGGAAGTGATTACAGCTAAGTGGGCTTTATGCAAATGATGTGACAGACAGCCAGAATCTACCTGTCGTATAGTATGCTTTACGTTCCTGCTCTGCGGAAAATGTCATACTACTTCTTTCTTCCAAAGTAAATTCTGACTTTATTCTCGAAAATTTCTGACTTTATTCTCAAAGATTTCTGACTTTTTTTCTCTGAATAGTATGACTGAACTCTCTAAATTACAGATTATTTTTTCTTCTAACAGTGGCCCTCCATTGTACAAACCAAAAGAGGTATACTAAAGTGAAAGAGGAAACACTCAGCTTACTTTGGAAACTGGTTATATTGGGCAACATCAGAGCTTTTCATGTCCCCCGGCACTAATACCGAAAGGCTAGTGTGTGCTTGGGTGTGTGTGTGAGACGTGTGGACATTAGACGTAACAGAACCTGTGTCTATGGTCTGCAGTCATGATCAAGATGTGGGTGGTTGTGTGCATATCCCGTCTAATGCTACAAATCATCATTTATAATGTATTTTTTTAACTATTAACTTTATGTTAGTCATGATTGAACATGTACGAACATTGCAGATACACACAACTGAAACAAGGAACACAGACTATATTATGGCTGACTCGCAAGACGTATTTTTAGAAAAGAGAGAGAGAGAGAGAGAGAGAGAGAGAGAGAGAGAGAATGCTAACAAAATGCTATTTCAACACTTTCAGAGGGCTATACATTAATCACTACACAGCTGTGTCTCCTCACATCTTCTACTGCCAAAAACAGAAAATTCACCTTGAAAATTGAAACCTTGAAACATTTTCAGGAATTTAATACAAAACAAAACAAAAAATCCACAAATAGATGTCAGTTTATTTTATTTTTTCAACTCACAAACAATCATAGCTTCAGCAAAGTACTATGGTAACTCAAACCAAACGCTTTTAAAATATCTGTCACTTTAGTTATGCCTGCCAGGGGACACAAACAATACAGCAAATAACTGAGCAACAATAGCAGTACTGTTAGTGTGTATGTTCTTGCGTTCACATGTTTGTTTTTAGCTTTGTAACGTGGAGGGAGGGAAGAGGTTCAAGGTTGAGTCAGAAAATGAGAGCTTCAGAGGAGTGGGAGGACAAAACTGGGTCTAGAGTAAGACAACAGCGAATAGGAGAAATAGCACAGATTTCTGTAATACACAGAGGCAGAGAAGATGGAAACAAAGAAAATACAGGATTGTAAGGCAAGTAGTAACAGACACAAGGAGAGTGTGGGATTTGAAAGGAGTAATTGAAAGCAAACAAGATATGGAAGGATCAAACAAACAAGGGGGAAATGAGGGATTCTGTGCAGAGTGAAAGCAGGGTGATGAAGTGCTGCTGAATGGACTGAACGAGGAGATCAAGTCTGAACAAATCGAGGAGGCAGGGAAGAGGGCGGTAGGGGGTGTAAGAAATCTCCCGCAGGGGGCCATGTCATTGACTCAAACCCTTGAAGGTGGTCTCAATCACCCCCCCACACCCTCCTCTAATCGCCCTGTTTTTTGTTTTTTTTGTCTTTGAGCATCCTGCTTCTATTTATTTCCTCTTCCTCTGCAGACCTATCAAACAAAAGAGAAGCCTCAGAGATGTTCTTTCTTTTCAATAGAACCTTTTACCTCTGTCTGGGGATTGGACATAAAATGCATGCCTGTCTTGCAATCCTGCCATCTCTCTAATGTATTAGAATTATATAATTATATAGGTTGTTTGACAAAAAGCTTTTATCCACACAACCCTAGGTGATACACCAGACACTCTTTAGGGAAAAAGAGCGGGCGGGGCTCATGCACATACACACAAGCTGTGTAGCCTGTATCACACTAACAGACAATGGATCCCATATGTGTGGTATGCTAATAAATACTGAAATAAACAGATCCAGGTTCCACTAGTCTGGACATTTGCTTAGGCAAGGTGAGGAACTTACCTTTAAATATGGTCTGATTATTGATGCTGGTTACGTAAGAATGCTTTGCTCTTTTTTTAAAATGTGGCAGTTTTTTACTGTACTAAAGAAATGAAAATGAGAAATGATGCAGCAGGAGTCTTGTGGGTGATGAACAGCTTGTTGGTGAAAATCACAGACAGAGGATGGGAAGAACTGTGCAAGCAAACAGACAGGCTGCAAAGAGGCCAAAATTGGCTGGGAATCGCAGTGCAGAATGCAATTTCTTGTAGTGACTTCTTGTCATATGTGGATTATAGTAACAAGAAGATATATGGTTACTAGCACAGTACTTTAAAGTAGCTGTAATTAAACCTCTTCTGAAAAAGCCCAAACTTGATCCGGATGTTCTAGCCAACTGTAGACCTATATCTAACCTTCCACTCTCTAAGGTCCTGGAGAAAGCAGTTGCTAAACAGCTGTGTGACTTTCTACAGAGCAATAGTTTATTTGAGGATTTTCAGTCAGGATTTAGAGCTCATCATAGCACAGAGACAGCACTGGTGAAAATTACTAACGACCTCCTTATTGCATCAGACAAAGGACTTGTCTCTGTACTGGGTTTATTAGATCTTAGTGCTGCATTTGATACCATTGACCATCTGGTCCTATTGCAGAGACTGGAACATTTCATTGGCATTAAAGGAACCGCTCTAAGCTGGTTTAAGTCCTATTTGTGAGATCGATTTCAGTTTGTACATGTTAACGATGAGTCCTCCATGCACGCCAAAGTTAGTCATGGAGTTCCTCAAGGATCTGTCCTCGGACCAATCCTCTTCACTTTATATATGCTTCCTTTAGGCAATATTATCAGGAAATATTCCATAAACTTTCATTGTTATGCAGATGATACTCAGTTATAT
>NC_060170.1:19928464-20077334 GCF_021292245.1 Micropterus dolomieu | reverse complement strand
TTCCAGTTTGGGTTCAGGAGGCAGACACCATCTCCACATTTAAGAGTAGGCTTAAGACTTTCCTCTTTGATAAAGCTTATAGTTAGGGCTGGCTCAGGTGAGTCCTGAACCATCCCTTAGTTATGCTGCTATAGGCCTAGACTGCCGGGGGATTTCCCATGATGCACTGAGCTCCTCTCTCCTATACTTTCTCTCCCTCTGTATGCAACCTCATCCCATTATTGCATGTTACTAACATAACTTCTCCCCTTTCCGGTAGTCTTGTGCTTTCTTGTCCCTCTCCTCTCTCCTCCTATCACTTCCTGCTGGTGTTTCTGGCTCTGGAGCTGTGGAGTCTGGATCTGTGGCTGCGGGTCACCTGCTGCCCCTGTGTTCCTGCTCGACTCCCTCTGCTACAACAACTATTGTTACTAGTCCTATTGTTATTATTGTTATTATAATCATTAACATTACGATTGTTATCATTAACACTACTATACATTTTTATACCATTTTTCATTTAGTCTATAGCAACATTACCTTTACTGTCTGTACCTCTGTGTGTATATTGTCTAGGCTGCCTCCCTCCCCTCTCTCTCCTTCCATCCCTCTCTTTTTCTCTCTGTTCCTCTCTTTCTCTCTCTCTTTCTCTCTCTCTCTCTCCTTCACCCCCAACCGGTCAAGGCAGATGGCCGCCCACCCTGAGCCATGGTTCTGCTCGAGGTTTCTGCCTCTTAAAAGGAAGTTTTTCCTTGCCTCTGTCGCCTAGTGCTTGCTCTTGGTGGGAACTGTTGGGCTTCTGTAAATAGCATCATAGAGTACGGTCTAGACCTGCTCTTTTATGAAAAGCGCTGTGAGATAACTGTTGTTGTGATTTGGTGCTATATAAATAAAATTGAATTGAATTGAATTGAATTAAGTGGAAGAGATATTCTTCAAGGGCTACATTAAGCTTATACATTTAGTCTATCTTTTCTTTTTCTTTACATCTTCCTCATGTGAATTGCTTCAATATTAAAATGTCCATTTAAACCTCTCCTTCTAGTTTTACTTTAGGCTTCTAGCTCAACCGATTTTCTTATCCAACCATTAATCTGCGATGGACGTTGCCTTTCAAACCATTTTCTGTTCTCTCTCTCTTCTTCTAACCTGCGGTGCCACTGGCCATTATTAGAGCAACAGCACTGGACGTCTTTATGCCGTCATACTGGGCTCCTGGTAGTTTGAAGGATGGCACAAGAACATATGCAAATTGCAAACCTTTGCTTTTAAAAAAATATAATCTGTTGACTATACTGTCCTTATGTATGCTAGTTGTGCAAACGTCAAACAGATAGATAATAAACATACATGCATACCTCGGCGTACATGAACATCCCCAAAATCATAAAAGTGACTTGTTGGCATCCTAAAACACACACACACACACACACACACACACTCACACACCATAAAATGGTAGTTTCAAGGACAAACCATAATGGACACAATAACTAATACCATTTACTTACAGTACAACCTGCCCTCTGTCTCCCTTAATGTGGCATTACATGGCCAATGGCATGCACACCTGACCACAAGTATATCAGCTTGTGCTGGTGACTTAGCTTGCGCGTCGCTCGGTGTAAATGTCAAGGCGTGTACATATATTCATGGTTATATGCACAGCATGTACATGTCAAGAAATGTGATCTTATCCCTTGCCGTAACTCATGTGAACTCTGAATGTAAGTGGTGCTTCCCACGAAGTGTGCCTGCTGCTCCTTGGTAAGTAATGACAACATAAAGCCAATTTACTGCCATGCCATTCACTCGAACAAGAAAGAGGAGCACACACACACACGCACGCACACACACACACATACACTCACATGCTGAGATATATGTTGCCTTAGTGAACATTGATCGTCTTCAGCTGTTTTTTTGTCCAAGAGTAAGGAGGATAGATAGGGGCAGAAAAAATGGGAATGTAGGAGAGAGAAGGAGGATGAGAAAGGGTTAAAACCAAGAAGAGAGAGAGAGAGAGAGAGAGTAGGAGGGCTAAGAGAAAGAGGTACCACCCCAAAGCAGAAAGTATAGGAGGAGAGAGAAAAAAGTGTGACACAATGAGGCCTGCTGCCTATCTAGCCCCGCTCCATGAAGTTAATAAAATGGCCAAGAGCAAAGACTCATGGTAATCAATCATTCCAAAATGGGAAGTAGGAGAGGTGGAGTGAGGGAAAGATGGGGGAGGAGGGGGAGCAGAGTGGGACAGAGGGGAATGGGTCAAGGTCTAGAGGAGGAAAGGGGGAGTTGGACAATGGATGTTAAAGAAGAGGAGAAGAGGTAATGAATGGCCCAGATATTTGCTGACCTCGTCCTCATTCCCCCACACACTCTGGATCTTAGATGGCAGAGAGAGTGAGGGACTGGAGGAGACAGATGAGGAAGAGGGAAAGCGGATAAAGATAAGTGTGAGATACTAAAAATGGCTGGGGGGTGGAAAGCAGAATAAGAGTGTGCTAGATTAAAGGCATGCATGTCAATGTGAAAGACCTTTATTTGCTTCCGTCTATACCTTTTCCAGAGAGAACCTAGAAAACTTTGATTTCCACATTCAGGCATTGACTCACGTTGGCCTCATTACCAGCACAGCTCTCTCAATCTCTCATCTAAGACAAACTTTTGGTGCATTTGTGTGTTCATGTGTGAGTGCATATGCCCTGCCATCTCCCTTGCGCTGTCTTTGTGTTCACCTTCCTGACACAGATTAATTGTCTTCTATAAATCTAGGTGGAGTACCAGTTGTCTATGTAATGAGCAGCGTGGAGTGAATAGGCAGAAAATTAGCATTAAATTGCACATCATGCTCTGGGTCTCAGTGTATGGCAGCTCACCTCGCTTCCTGAATAAGAACAGCATGAGGCACAGATGTTTCATCTCGTTTTGGAAAATATTTCTAATTCCTTCTTTGTTATTAATAACAAAGGCCTTCTAACAACCTTGACTGAACTCCCTGTGGTGTGTTATTAGCAAAGAACACAATTTAGTCATTGACGTGCTAGTCAAATATGTTTGCCGTTAGATTAGCGGCTGTATTTCCAGACATTCTGTCTTGGCTTTAGTGGTGCACTAAGATTTGACTGTGTTTTATTTTCTAGAAATACAAGCTATTGACTAGATTACTTAAGAGATCAATAAATCCTTGAACTCTCCACTTTGCATAATTCTATGATTTAAAACCATAATTTCAACAGTGACAAATTCAAAGTAAAATTTTAAGTTTATGGATGAAAAGCGCTGTCACAAGTTTTTTTTTATTTATTTAAATCTATTAATTTATTTGTCCATAAATATAATTTCTCAGTTGTACTTCTTAAGTAGTTGACTTGACTCTTTGAAAAGAATTTATGTGCTGTGCTCCCCATTTGTTTCCCATTCATTCAGTCAGTTTAATCTAAAATGACACTAGTCTGATGTAACCCCAATGCCTCTCTTTGATGCTGTATTTGGCATATGACACAGCTGGATACCCCTAAATTCTTCTACATCAGAACGGACGCACAAATCTAAGGTCACCCCAGAAAACGAACAGAAATACAGTACATTTGTTTTGACAAACACATGAGGAACTGTGTTATTTACATATACTTTCATGTTGGCAGGGTGGTCAGCTTTGGAAACTAATCCTGGACCTGCTTGTTTAAAATGCAGACATTTGTGCACAGTGATGGTGAAAAATTGGCTGAGGGGAGAATGGAAAACAGAACAATTTCATTAGTGTTCCTCAAGGCATTTTCTCTGGAGTGAGGCCTCTAGTTTACTCAGATTGCTTCTCATGGAGGCGTGCTATTTACAGCTTCTTTCACCAGCTTGTGGGCACCAGCCTGCGTCATGGAGACAATGAATTAATCACAAACTGACTCCTCTTCTCATCTTCAGTCAGGGGAAAAAAAACCCTCATCAACTTCATGTCAGACTTGAGCCTGTCATTTTCTGAATCTCCTCGGGTTTTCTTATTTCATGACACAGGAGAAGAGAGAGGTTATTAATATATTCATGAAATGGTGCAGAAATGTCTCTCACTTGCTTCCCCTCTCTCCCTCCTATCCTATTTTCTTCGATGCTCTATCAGGGCACTGGTGTTACCCTCACAGGACTAGTTTGGTGTAAACTAGGAGGCCATTATGGCTCAAATGGCTAGAGATGGAGCCAAGGAGATGGGCCATTGACTCACTGGGAGATTATTTTAGAATGTGTCTCTTCTCTGGGAAATACGTTTAGGGCAGTGTGTGAGTCTGTGTGCACGTGTTCTAGGAGGGTTGTTGTGCGGATATCTACATTCATAGTTTTTGCTTTACAGCTATTTGTGCATACATGTCTATCAGTACACTGGGCATGAAAACATAGCCTCACCATTGCCAGTTGGGTCTCCCTTGTGCGTGTGTGAGCTTCTGTGCCTGTGACGTGTGTACACTGTTGTATGAAACACGCATGCATTCTTCCCTCTGTCTGCAGATGCTGTATGAGATTGGACAAGCCCAGTCAAAGCCATGCGGGATAAATTTAGCTCATGCTAACACCCTTGGAGGCCTCTTAATAATTGAGAAGGCATCTGCTCCAATTAATGTGGCCCTCTAAATGGAATCCCTATTTAAATTTTCTCTAACTGGGTCACTCTCTTTCTGACTCTTTTTCACTCTCACTCTCTCCCTCTCTCTCTGCGGTGCAGTAAGGAAGAAAATGAGCTGCCTTCTACTTTTAAATGGTTTTTAGGGTTTCTGAAACATCATCTGGGATGTTTTGCCTGAGGTCTCCCAAAGTGCGTGCACACACACACTGTACACACATACTGAAATAAAGTTTTGACTGGTGTTCATGTAGCTGTCTTTTGAATGAGAACGAGGAGAAATTGGGAACTTCTTTGAACTCTGATTTGGTTGATAGATTTAGTCTATTAAATCAAAAACTGGAGGGAGATGTTACCAGTTCTATGACTGAATAAGCAGTTACATGGCTTGCCTTGATTTTGATTAGTTACACATTAAGACAGTAAGAACTCACATTAGTTTAAAACATATTGAACTTTTTTGATTAGATGTTTCTTTTGATATTAAGATATTTGGTTAAATAATATTCTGTTTGAATGATAGGATGGGGATCTAGCATGTGAGGGCTTTCTTGCTAAAAAGGTCTCTGTGTTTCGGAAGTGAAAGGGGGGGGGGTTTGAGAGATGGCAGGGTGTTTACCTGTCGGATGTGATTGGGGAGGGTGTTCCAGAGGGAGGGTGTGGCAACTGAAAAGACCCTGTCACCCCAGGTCCGGAGCTTTGTCCCGATGGTTTGTGGTGTTGTTGTGTCTACTGACCTGAGGCAAAGGGTAGTGGTAGGTAGGGAGGGGCCAAGTTATTTATGGCTTTGTGGGTGGTGAGTAGTAATTTAAAGTGAATCCTGTATTTAACTGGGAGCCAGTGGAGGTTGTAAAGGACAGGGGTGATGTGATGGGTGGAGGTGAGCACATGGACAGCGGAGCTCTGGACGTGTTGAAGTTTATTGAAGATTTTGTTAGATGGACCGTAAAGGATGCTGTTGCAGTTATCAAGAATGAAAGTAATGAGGGCTGAGTGCTAAAGGCCAAATATTATTTTCATGTCCTCCTCATGGCTGCAGTCCAGAGCATGGTTCATATATTCTGACTTCCGTGACCTTATTTAGACAGATTTTCAAAGTTACGTCTATTATTTGTCCAAAGTTTGGTCTTTAAATTTTGTAATACTCACAGTTACTGTAATAGAGTGTGACAAGTCTTGTCATTGTGCATTACACCAGCTAATTAGAACTTTGTTTTATCTCAGTCTGACGCTAAATGAGCTGGTCTTGCCCTCTCCCTGACTCCATCTTTGCTTTCCAGTGTAGTTAAGCACACTAACTAATTATGTCACCCGACTTCACCTTGCTCAGTCTGTACATGAACAGCCGCCGCATAAAGTTACAACTGTCGTGTAATCCCCAAAGGATTTCCTGAATTTGGGCTATCCCATCCTGAGTCACACACAGTGTTTGGTCTGTGTCTGTCTGTAAATTTTAGCTTTTCATCTCTGTCTGTGTGTTCCTTTTTCTTTCTATTTTTCTATCAGTCTCCATCTCTGTTTCAGCATTCTCCTTCGTGTCTGGCAATCTGACTTGAATCTGTTTTTTGGTGGCAGGAATCATCGGTGCCTGATTGCTTGAGGGTGGATGTGAGATGCTAAAAATAGCTCCGTGGGCCATAGCGACAGGGAGATCCAGTGTGCAGCTGGAAGCTGACTCATATGGCTGGACACTTCACTAGATGGATAGCACACTGTCTCTTCAACCTGCCCCACTGTACTCCTTCTCTCCCCTACTTTTACACTCTCTCTTTCTTCTTCTTCTCAATCTCTCTCTACCACTGTTGTTTTTACCGAATCACTCTTGAAGTGTGAAAATGTTTTCTACCCCCATAAGTCTCACACTCGCGTACATACACTAAAGAAGAATATACAGTCAATAGGCTAAAAATGTGTGAAAATGTCAACACTTCCCTTTTATTCTCTGTACCCTGTACTGAAAAGATATTATAACATTCAGCTCCACACTAATAAGATTGATATCATCACAAACCATACAAATCTTACCTAAGATTATTTGCCAGTTTTTGCTATGTGCTGTATGTATGTGCTGTTAAACTGTCATCCGGACTACCCGCCATTCTGATATTTCCTTAAGGAGATTTTCGTTACAGCAGAAAGAAGCTGCATTGCTTGCACAGTATGACAGTGAGGACAAGATTTTCACTGAAGCGAAGAGCATAACCTTTTACATTGAAAGTGAGGATTATGTATATATTACATATGGATTTATGCACTTTCTGTAGATTGATTTGGAATCCTACTTAAAGAAAACACATTATGAAATAGTTTAGTGTTGTTAGGTATTCTGAATGGAGAAATGCTCGCCTCATATGGCGGCAAGCCAGATTGGAATAGCAAGAAAAAAGCAAAGAGAGGGAGATACGGTTAGCTAAAGAGAGTTAAGTGAATGAGAATCAGGGTGAAAGAATGTTGAAGGTTGGGAAAAGAGAGTGAAAGGGAGGGGAGAGTATGTGTCTGACATGAATCTGTCTGCTTGTGTCACACTGGGTTGAGTCTCTTTTCACCTCTCCTGTGCCGTGGTGATGCAAATCGAAAAAGAAGACCTAATCTGAATTTAGCATTCACTCCGACCTGCATCTCGACACAGTTCTGTCTCATCCTCCTGTTAAAATCGAGACAGTGGAGGACAGCGAGAGAGGAGTGCAAACTAGACACAGAGAGGGAGAAATGTAGAGACTGAAAGGCAGAAACTGACAGACAGTCAGTTCGTATGACTCAGAAGAGGTAAAATAAGGTCTGAAGAGAAAACAGAAGACCTTTCTAAGATAGAGGGGTAAAGGGAAAGAGAACAAGAGCCCTCCCCCAACTATCTGTAATTGGGGGAGGGTATAAGATATGATATGATATGAGACCAGGGACCTCCTATCCTAGTGTTTGTTGTAGCACTTTATATACCATCTCCCAAAACCCCGTTATTTTCCGCTGACTTTTTCATGGAGTTATCTGTAAGCACGGGCAGCACACACACTTCTTCGTCCGGCAAGACTGCATTTGTGAATTCTGACTTTGTGTTTAGGTTGCCACCATTGCTTCAGATAATGAACATATGTGGGCACATATGCCTCTTTTCTAGACAAAGCATAATTGTTACAGCCCTGTTGAGTTGCAAAGAAGCCCCTGTGTATTGAGACACATAGCCTCCTTTGAAGAGGATCTACTAAGAACCCACTTAGCATACATGTAGGGTTCCATGAACATACAAACATTCAAATTCACACTCATGACCAGTTCTCATACACCACACTCACATGTACCCCCCCCCAACACACACACACACACACACACACACACACACACACACACACACACACACACACACACATACACATACACACACACACACACACACACACACACACACACACACACAGCTCAAGTCATTTATTACAGCACTAACAATGCCATTCCAGATGAGCACCTCTGGCCATTAAAACACAGCTGAATGGCATACAGAGGACAGCTGAGAATTAATGTGTGTTGAGCTTGTTTCAGAGGCAACTTTCTCACATCTTTCTGTTCACAACAGAAAGCAAACTAAAGGCGTGAAACAACCTCAAAAAACATGCAGTGGTTGCAGCATAAGCTAGCTTGTAGTTCCTATAGTAGATTTTGAACCTGAAGCAAACACCACTAATGGTAAAACAACACAGCAGCAGCTTGTGATCGTTTATCAAGATGTCTCATTAATAACCGACAGACTCACATGTCAGCTATCCTCCTTTAATCCATAAAAGACATATTTTTGAGATATTTTAAACGGGCTTCTAGCTGTAGTGTACGATTTTCTGTCTCGACTAAAGTGTCAATTAAGAACTCTGCTGCAGGCGACATCAACATAAACATAATCTTTACAGCGGTATGATGCTAAAGCCAGTCAGTCCGTCTACACATGGTATGTTTGTGTTTGTTCTAAACTGATGGGACATCCTCTTCTTCATCTATTATTCTGTGTATGAGAATGTTTTTTTAAACCTGTTTGGCTTTTTAGACTTAATCTGGCCGTTTTGTGAGACATAAAATGTTACTATACAGATTATGTGAGATGAGTGGTCAAGTACATCTATACCTATGTGATGGAAAATTGACGGAAAATTCACCAGAGCATTCCCATCTCCCTAAGTCTTTCTACTTTTTCCACTGTCTTTACAAATAATATGAATGTCAAAGTAAAATACGGATACCTCTGCAGATTGTCATAAAAGTCAATAGACACCAAATCCTTCTGTGCATCACTGGTAGAAAGTTTGCTTTGACACTTCCTGCTGGAGCTCAACAGCAAGTAATGTGTTCAGGTCTGGCAGATTTGTACATAGGATCAGTATTGAGATAAAACCAGTAATCCATCAGGAATGTGATAACACTATAGTGAGATATCTTAGATATTGTCTGTTCCTGGCCTTAAAGTATTACAGTTTACTAAAACACTAGCCTATTTTACTGTTCCTCAAATGAGTGCCCTTTGCAATGGACAAATAATGTCACTCTTTCAGGCCATCAAGTCCAGGTTACTAATGATTTTTTACCCCGACTATATCACCATATCCACCATAGGATTAGATTGAATATAACATGAAAACATCAAATAGTCAAACCCAAAACATTTTCATAATATGTATGGAAACGCACTGGAAAATGTTGCTTGTTTTTATTTTTTTTCTAAACGTAAATATGGCAAAAGCAGGCATATTCTTATCTGTGAGTCTACATACCTTTCATCACATGCTCAGTCTTTGATCTTTGGATAATGTCATATTTATATTGTGGTTTAAAATACATCTCTGACATGCTGCACCCATATATTACCACTAGGCCACTAAGATCCTCAGACCAAGGCCTACTAGCTGTACCGCGTGCACGTCTCAAAACTAGAGGTGACCGTGCTTTCCAAGTGGTTGCACCTATGCTCTGAGGTCTCAGTCGATATTCATGTTCTCTTTAAAATACAAAATGTCTTCATTTTGATTATTTATGCACCTGTTAGTAGACACAAATACATTGATACTATACATACATTGATGCTATATTAAATAAATTTTTAAAATACAGATGGATGGTGAATAGTTGACATAGTGCATTGTAGCTTCCTTCCTTCATTTTCCTGTATATTCAGTTCTCCAGTTCATTGCAAAAATGTTTGAAAATGTTTGAGACCACTGTTTTAGGGAGAAAATGGCCTAACATGATTTCTGAACAATTCAGAACAGATTTTTTGTGGGTTAATGCCAGTATATCTCAGTGTGAAAAATGTCATGAATAAAATTGGATGGAGTGTTGAGTGTTTCTCAGTAGTATGTGTGATCCTGGCTACTAATTTCTGCACAGTGACATTTTCTCTGTTGTTGAATCATTCAGGGGGTACAACCAGCCCTTAAGAGGAAAAATACACAGATCCATTGCCTGCTCATTTTCCCTCACACAAATGTTCCCTCAAGTGAGTGCTGAAAACTATTTCCCTCCTGTTTACTCTCGTACTCTCCAGCATCTGCCTTTCTCCGCTTACTCTGGTTTCACCTCTCTATATTTCTCTTATTCATGTTACAGTGTATCTTTCTTTCTCCTGTCTCTCTTTCCATGTTCCTAATACATTTTTTATTATTTCTGTTCATCTTTACCTTGATGTATAACTCCTTCCTTCTCTGCCTCCCTGCTTCACCCCCATCACTTGGTCTTTGACAAGTGTTGTGGGAAAAAACAGGAAGAAAATCAACTTTGCACTAAGAGTTGCTTGCTTGTGTCATGTGTTTCCTGGATCATTAGTTGTAGTTTGTAGTCCGTCAGGAGACCAACAAATAAATAAATCTCTCCTGGGCATTTGCCCTGTCTTCCCCTCTCTCCAGTTCTCATCTCTCTCTTCTTTTTCGCTCTTGTTCTCTAATTTGATCTCCACTGCTTTTCCCTCTCCATCCCTCCTTCCCTATCTGTTCCCTCCATGTCAGCCGGTGCTTTCTCACTGAGTTCAAAGTTGCCGTGCTAGACCTTCAGCCTGTAAAAAACTAAACTAATCTGTCGTTGGCAAGGAAGAGTGGGGGGAAAAAGGGAGGGGAAGACAAATAGAGACAGTTAAACAAATGACAGTGGGTTTGGATATCGAGAATTTTTTCATATTTACAAAAAAATGGGAAATCATTAAGAAACATGCTGCTTATTGATTACTGAAATTAAAGTGGACCTTACTACAGTACCTTCTAAGTGGGGGATACATGTGTCAATGCACTAGTGTGTATACTATGGCAGATTAGATTCCCAAAAATCCGCCAAAAGTGGTTTTCCATATAGCACAAATGGTAAATGGTGTCCCTTATATTTGTAATCTGTTGCAGGTTGAACACAGACTGCGTTAAGCGCTAATTGAGTGCAGCTCTCTTTCAGGTCACCCTTGTAAAAGAGATCCCTGATCTCAACAGGTCTTACCTGGTTAAGTATGGCTTAAATAACATCTAGTCAGTGGCTGCTGCTTCTTTTTTTAACCATTGCAAAAAACATATGTAAATACGTACAATATGTAACAATTACCTGGTGACAAAAGAAAGCACCAAAAGGCATCTGTTGAGCTGTTAGCACTGTTCCTGGAAGGCATATTTTTGAGAAAGACAGCAGAAGACAACAGACATAATGTGTCAAAACTGGCTTTCCATCAAAGTGCAAGTCACACGGCTGCTGTAGACTGCTGCACTGGTTGTGGAATGGAAGTGCATTAGACAGATGGCTGAAAAAAACCCAGTACAGTGTTAGCCCTGCTTTGCTTCTTCATCAACATCTCCTGGAATTTTTGATTAATGGAAAGTTGATATTTGAGTAAAGAAGTGGAGTACCCACTGGACATTTGTGATTTCAACTAACCAATGGTACCAACTGTTCTGTTGAACTTTAACCATACAAATACTGAGTCATGTCTCATTCTTTCTAATAGTGGCTATGTCTGGAGAGACCTTAAGTAGATAGACTTGCACACTTTGTCCCTTACAGTTTTTTAATTAAATATTTGATACTGATGCCTTGGTTTTCTAATCCTCCATAATTAGTCCCTAATTGGAATTACATTTCATATAGGGAGCCAGAGAGAGAGATGAAACAGGTTCTTGTGAGGGCAGGAATTGATTTTCTGCTATTATTGTTATTTTTGTTGCAACTGTTGTTTAGTCTTGTGAAGAAAATAATAATAAATTCCCAAAGCCAGACAAGGCAGTCTATAAAATACAATCTGCAAAATATCATCTAAAGGTTGGTCACATTAGTGGAATCAAATAATAGATGGGTATGTACATGTGGGATATGGACTGGGGACACAGATGTGCAACAGATCACATTGGTTCTTATTGGTAGCCCTTATGAAGAGAAAGCCTTTCAACTGGGACACTTATGATGTGTATTTGTTTTGATCTTTGAATGGTGGCTGTAATACGATTTTCCTGTCTGAATTAATAAGGACACAGATTCACTGTACTGAAAGAAGAAAGAGGAGATAGAGAGAACTGCTACAGAGAGGAAAAAAGGGACAGTTGGCAGAGCTGGTGAAAAAGAGAAAGGAGTTTCTTTTAGTTCTCAGCTATTCAATCAAATTTTGTGAAACAATGACCACAATAAATTGAGTTCATAGGGGAGTCTTGTCTGGTAAAGATGTAAAGCTGTTGAATGGATTGTAGTAGTACTGACTTGTTGTGACTTGAAAACAGACAAGACAAGATGTTCTGACAGCTCAGTCACGCTTCTGGAGATGCCTGTTGATTTAACACCGTCTGTACTGTTCTTAACTCTGGTCGGTACTCTTATCATCTACTCAACCATTGTCTCATCACCACACCATCTGTGCTGATGAAATTGCTCAAGGAAGCTGGGCTCCTAATATTACATTTGATAATGAAAGGCATATCTTGTATTATGAGCAAGATTATTTGTTGCTTCAGGTTTGACTCCTTGGAAAAGTCAAGATACGGGTGATCTTATGAAACGTAGTTGATCCGTGATCTGTACGGACACCACCCCAGTGGTTTGTGAACAAAGCATTAATTGCAAAATTGTTAAATACAATTTTACTGCTGCTGTTACTTTTTAAAGTAATAGTCTCGATGCAGAGTTGAGAGCTATGTGCTGTGATCTACTCTGAAGATCTACTCTGATTGGTTACGGGGGATTGACTGATTTACAGTTATTCTCGATTTCTTGAAATTATGCCTCCTTTCCTCAACACAAATCTATAACTTCTCACTCAATTCCCCAAATATGCTATTTTCAGGTCAAAATGAAGCTCTCCTCTCAAAATCATTCAGTCTTGCTGAAAAAACAAACTTTGCCCTCAGACTAGGGCTGGACGATATGCCCAAAAATATTACCACAATAAAAAGTTTCATATCTTTTGATATTGATAATATCACGATAAGTATAAAATTGTTATTTCTTTCGAGTTCAAAGGCTGATTATTGCTCCTGAGTAAAAGTTGTAGAAACCTGATGGTTAATTGTGGTTTAAACTTTTCCTTATGGCCAACACTTGATTCCAAACCCTACCTCAGACATGACACACACGCCCTCAAAAAAACACACACTACAACACAGTCTTACACGCTGGTGAGATAAATTCAAAACAATACTACATAAACGGTTATAAGTAATGTTACTTCTGGTTCTCCCCCTCAAAAACCTTTTCACATGATGAACACAACAAAAGACAAAACCAGTGTATACATCTGAACATTTTAGATTCGTTGATCTACTGTACAGTACAATACACCAAACAACAACAAAAAGTAATTTTGCCCCAGCATCCTGTCTTTAATCAGGGACAGGCCAGAGAATCTCTTCCTCCACCTCCTCCTCCTCCTCCTCCTCCTCCTCCTCTACATCCTCCTTCTCTCCCTACTCCTCCTCCACCTCCTACTCTTCCTCTTCCTTCACATCTTTCTGGATTCATTGTTCCAAAACTGAATGAACTGGCTTCTGATAGGTGCGTGATCAATTATGACTCTTTGTGTTTCCACCTGGGCTAATTGAGCTCAACTTAGTGGGTGAACAATATTAAATGTCAGTACTTTCTAAATGACCACATGGTGTAGGCAATAAGAAATGAGGGAATTTGTGTATGAAATTTAGCAGTGACAGTTTAACAAATCTGAATCATGTGTCAAAACAGTGAAATAGTGTTAATAATAATTTAGGGAAATGGGTGTGCTTTTTGATAAATGGCGCTATGGTTTTGAAATTTTAGTTCAAAAGCCTGGGTATAGTATTTAAGCAATTGAGAAAAAATGTAAAAGCAGTCGCTTTCGCCCCCATTGAGTAAAACCCCATAGGCTTTGGGCATACTTATCATCATCGAGATAGATCACAAGATTGTGATGTTTTTGCAAGTTCTGCAATATCTGCTGCCTTCTCTCTTCAACTCACAGCTCCGCTCCTCTCACCGGAGCAGCTTGGTTTATCTGCCCATCTGTGGCACAACAGCCTTCACTGTTGATAGACCTACTGGTGACATGTAACCAACCAGATAGTGATTTGGGTGGGACACTGGGCGTGACTACAAAGTGGCGACGACAGGCAGAGAGAGATTGCTACATCAGATCCAAAGTAGCACATTTTAAAACTAATTTAACCCTAAACTTTTTGACTCAAAACTGTGAAACGATCCCAACCGTGAGTTTTGTGATCCTTTACACTCTTAGTTTCTGACAAATAACTGTGGATATACTGGGCAGCGCCAAGCTATTTATGTGTGTCGCTGTATGAATTTGAAGTAGGATACCTATAGCAATAGGGAATATGTACCTTATACAGCTGTACCCAATTAATAACGGCACAAACATAAAGAAACAGAGTAGAATTTAAGTGTGGACCTGCAGGTTAGTGCCTCACAGAGTCCCATACTGCTTCTGCTTCTCTGCATTCTGGGTCTAATGGACACAAGGTAAAAAGATTCCACAGCTTCTAATTAGCATGTTCAACTCTTCTGACCATCTTTGCCAAGCTTAGATCTCTTTACAAGACAAGTTCAAGGGGTATCATTTGCACTAAATTTGAATTTCCTCTGGGTAATATGTCAAAGAATTTATCAAAGCCCACCAAAAAGACTAAATCTGAATGTGATGGAAGACTTGGACTCGATACAGATTGGTAAAGCAGATTGTGATTTCAAATGCAAACCTCCTGGACTAATTTGCATGTGGTGCATAGCAGATTGCTTTGGAAAAAAGACTAATCTCGAAATGAATATGTCTCTAACATAATTCTGTCTGTCGATTGTTGCAGAAACAGGGTGCTTAGTTTTTCTCTCTGTACTGCTTTCACCGGCTATTTTTATTCATCGGGCTGAGTTTCAGAAAGACCAATGTGTACCACATGATTATCTCCTAAATTATGAAATGGAGCATTTTAGAATTAGGCTATATTACTCCTCTGTAGCATCCCTCCTCTCTGTCTTTCAATAAACTCCTCCCTACTCCCCCTCCCTTTTACCTATTTTTTCCTTTATTCCCCACACTCCTGCTCAAGCTTTCCATATTTGTATTTGTGTGTGTGTGTGTGTGTGTGTGTGTGTGTGTGTGTATGTGTGTGTTATAAGGAGTCAAGATGAGACTGTATTATTTCATTTTTTGTATCCTAGGTGGTTGCAACACAGATTATGGGCCTGAATTTGACCCTCTCCTGAATGCTCAACTTCATGGTTAATTTGCCAAACTGGATAATGGAGAATCATTTGCCGGGGGATCTAGTACAAAAATTCTGTGTATTTCTATTATAGTGTAAGTGTAAAGAATCATTCACTTATGCACACACATGGAGCAAAATAGGGGGAGGTTCAGCCATGAACATGAAGTCATTTGCACCACCTTCAATCAGCTTACCTCCCTCCTCTACACAGTTACACACATTCTCATACCAAATCAGTCCATTTAAACTTGCTCAACAGCTATTCGCTATTGCTGATGCTAAATGCTATTTACTAGTCAGTCACCACCACCACCACATTGCAAGCTGAAATGCATCAGCAGTCACCCCAGCCTTTACCTGAATGTCATTCTATTTAAAATTTTGATGCTAACTGCTGTTTCAAGATGATTCATGAACAGTTCATTACGAATCCCATGATTAACTTGGCATTTTAGCATGCATTTATCATCTAGTGTGTGTATGTGCATAAACAACAGTGAGCAACAGTGTTACGCCTGGCTCTGTTTCCTCCCCTTTTGATTTTGCTTTTGTTTTGATGAGATTGCTTTCTGATTGAGCAGGAAAGGTGTTTTGAATGCGGCCAGTACGTCGAGGTCAGTTGTATTTTCCAATTTCCAATTTCACTGAATATACTATAACCATCAACCAACATCAGATGATGCACATTTTATTACTAGTGTTTTCTGTTGAGTTCTGAAAAAGCTGCAAAATCCTTCCAACATTTTTTTTATGTTTTTTGTCGTAGCCAGAGATTTACTATACGTAGTAGATACTGCGCTCCACAATTTTAGTTGTGAAAAGATCAAAGGCCTTGATTTGTGTCTTTTTCTGCATCTTGAAAATGTTTCTAGAAGTGTTGTGTTTGCTATACAAGATTGGTTCGTCTTAACAGAATTTTCTATCTGTCAACCCGATTTGAAATGCACCTCCTGGAGACATTACTACTAACTACCATAGATCTCTGTTAAACGCAAGGTCAAGCAATGTTGTTTTTGGGGATTTCATGTGTGTATTGCGATAGCTGTGTACTTACCCACTGATTAACATTGGCTCATTAAGGAGAGAAAACTACAGATGTCTTCTATTGTGTGGGATAATGAAGATCAAGCACCTCTCTATTTAAATTTGGGCTCAAGTGAAATACACAGGTAACTATACATTGCAGGCCTGTCCAAACTTATTGAAAAACACCAACACCGTCACACAGCAATATTACAAACACCCTTTCACCCACATTTTTTAATAAGTAGGGAAATGATTGTAGATTGTGTTGAGTGACTCACTCATACGCTCTCACTCTCAACCTGTAATATAGCGAACACAGCCAAACAATACGCACGCACAGACATGCACCCCGCCACCTATACCTCCTGTACACCACTCTGTGGGTGTGGATCCTGAGGGCTACCTACCTTACTGCAGTGATGAATAAAACAACAGCCACTTGGAGCGATGCGTGTGTGTGTATGTGTGGAGTGGTTCTGCTGACGTGCTGGCTTTTAAATGAACTCCTCTGGCTGGCTGGAAGGCTCTGTGGCAAGCTTCTGGCCCTGGCTGGTGTGCCTCTGCTCGCAATCGTGTCTGCATGCATATATGATAACCTGATGGAAATGACCTGACAAACATATGGCAGCAGCACTGGTGAATGATCACTGTCAAGAGAAAGCTATACTAACCAATATGGTATCATTCGTTTTTCACATGCCTTAGGAATTGTGAACAAATTGAGTCGACAAAACATTCAAACACCATGTAAAATTTTTGTCCACCCTGATTTACCTTCCTGAGCTGGGCAGATTATTGCCTGAAAGGTTTTAAATGATGAATATCTTTCATTACTTGAAACATCTTTCTGCTCTGGAAGATTCTTAACTTTTTTGTATTCTACAACAATCAGTCCTGATAATTTGATACAGTGCTCTCTTTTTCCTGATGGAAATGTATCTGTACTGTACATTGTGTGGAATCATTTTTATGGAAGGTAACATGAGACCCGATGTTGCTATTGCAAGACAGTTAGTGGCCTAATATAAAAATGAACGGATACTGTATTTGTTGATCGACCACGTCATAGCAGATACCCAATTCACTTGTATGGATAAGTATGTTATATTTGCATTTTGCACTAAAATGTACACACACAGGCACAAGTTCTTCGGGCATTTTATGCCTAAATTGGAAAAAATTAGAGGTTTGTTTCAGACATCTGTTGATTGCGTCAAACTGCATTCTTGTATCTTGTATCAGTTAGAACTTTGAGAATACCATTACTACCCTACTTAGAGGGTACCACTACTTAGAGAGAGGCAACAAGAAAGCTAGCTGCCATAGTGGGATATGAATCTCCTAAAATCAACTGACGACTTTGCTCGATGGATTTACTAACATGATAACACATTCACTTGTTCATATAAGTACAGCAAGCATACATTTAAAGGCTGCTCATATCACTTCTCATGTCACATTTACATTAACTACCTGTAGTTCTAGAAAGTGTGTGGTATGTGTCGACATGTCCTGTTTGTGGCTTCTACTGGGTGTAGTCAGTTTCTCTTGTCTGCTGTTTTAAACACAGGTCATCAATTATTCTTGAATAGTATACAAAGATGTCTTGAATATGCAGAACATTTGTGTGTGATACCACAATAAAAGACTCAAAGCAGGTGATTTGCTCTACATTTCTTTCTCCTATAATTTTAGTCACTGCTGAATTTGCACAGGTGTGAGTGTGACTGGTTGTTTGTCTATGTGTGGCCCTGCGATGGATTGGCAACCTGTTAAGGGTACCCCGCAGATGTCAGCTGGGATTGGCTCCGGCGCGACCCTGTACGCAGGATAAGCGGTCGACGATGGATGGATGGTTGGAGGGCTGGACAATTATGGAAAAAACCATAATCACGATTATTATGGTCAAGATTAATCAACACGATGTATAGAGCAGACCCAAATGCTTCAATGTTTTATATGTACTGCCATTCAACCGTGGTGTTCTTTAGGGAGATGCAGTGACTTAAACCTTGCTAAAATTTAAAGTAAGTCATAAAAAGTATAAATAATAGGCCCTATCTAATTTGTTAAGCTATGAGCAGAGGAAAAGTCCGCTGGCTGCAAGGCTAATTTATACAGTGTAAAATGCCATAAGCTTATGCTCGACAGTTAAATCACAGGCACAGTCTGGCTGAGAATTACTGAGTTTTGGCTTTCAAGTAGGGTTGCGCTGGATTTATAACACAAAACAAAAAAAGAGCGTCATTGCGAAACTGAATGTGACTCAATAATTGTTTTATCTTGATCATCTTGTTTTCATAATCTTCGGAAGCCAAAAATGTAATTGAAAATAAAATTTGAATAATCACCCTGCCCTAATTATGTCCTGATCCTGCATGCTTACAATGCAACAATCACCTCTTTCCTATCCATCCACCATGCACTTATTGAGACTGATGTCTTGTCTCTGTAATGAATCTATTAATGCAACACTAGCATTCATTAGAATCCCATTATTACCACCTGACCCCACATGAAAACACAGCCTGCGTGTCATGTTTGTTTGTGTGTGTGTGTGTGTGTGTGTGTGTGTGTGCATGAGTCCATGTGTGAACACGTCAGTGCGTTCGTGCTTGGTTGTGTGACACCTAGGATGGTCCATTGCTAATAGGTTTGCAGATGGAGGAGCTTTATTATGCTCTTTATGACTTTTTAACTGACTCACTTCTCACTGCTGGTCATGAACGTGGTGTGTATGTGTGTATGTGTGTATGTGTGTGTGTGTGTATTAGTAATGAATATGGGCAAGGTGGATGCAGGTTGGGAACAGACGGTATTCAACGGGGTGGTAGTGTACTGAGCAGCGGCCTTGAGGGAAAGAGGGCTAGAGAGAGGATGAGAGAGTATGATAGAGGGATGGGGAGGCAGGAGAGAGAGATAAATGATAGAGATAGAGAAAGTGATAGAGGGAAAATGAGGACAACTGGAGTGGTACTAACTCGGCTTTACTGTGTATGGGCTGATGGATTGACGATAAAAAAGAAAAAGAACAAATTAGTAAGACAGATTTAATGAAAGAGAAAGAAGCTGATAAGACACACTCACAGTGCATTACTGATGATGCATTAGTATTGCTATATTGATCATAGGTCATCTGTTCAGAGCCAACATAGCTCTGCTGGCTACCAGGTTTAGGGAGGCTTATTTATGAAGGAAATAAACTGCACCCTTGTGCCCCTGTGTTGGTGTATGTGTGTGGCTGTGTGCACATCCTAATGTTTCTTCTCATGTATTTGTAAGTGTTGTTGTGCTTATGTGTATTTGTGTGGGCTCAATAGTATTTGTGCACAGTAAAACCTGTAGGGAATGTCCTTCCTTTTTAAGTCCCAGCACCAGCAGAGGCGCACGGCTGCAGCAGCATCAGCCAGAGACAGGAAAGAGGACAATTTAGTTACTGAACTGCCTGAGTCACGATGAACAGCACATCCTCCAGAATCTGTGATCGGTATATGGAGGGGCAAGGAGGACAGGAGAGAAGAGCAAACTGGGGTGAAAAGGTGCCAGCGGGTGGGGAGACGAAAGGGATAAGATGAGATGAGGAGAAGCAACAGCAGAAGGTGGTGGGTGGGAGTGAAAGGAGGGAAGGAAAGATACGGGATGAGAGGGTAATCGTGCCAGAGGAAAGCAGGTGAGGATGGAAAAAAGGGTTTGTGAGTGTGTAGAGGAGGCAGAGGACAAGTCTGTGATGGAAGGATAAAGATGAGAAGGGGAGAGGCGGCCGTGTGACGGAATTAGAGAAAAGTATGAAGGAGAGCAGTGTGGTAGAGGAGAAAGCTGCAGAGGGAGAGAGACAAAGGGGAGGAGAGTTCAGAAGTTTTGGAGTTATAAATATAGGGAATTGAGAAGAGGATAGGATTAGATAGCATGGGCCTGAAGAGGACCTTTGGAGGAAATACAAAAGTCTGAAGATGCTGAAGACATGCAGTTTGCAGGGGGAAGGAGGGCAAGAGAGGGAAGATCTTACAAAATCCATTCCTCCCTGAAATATAATATGACATTTATGATGTGTACAAATCTGGAGCCTCTTACCAGTGCTTCAGGCAAAATCCTCCCAAATGTTCGGCATTAATCAGGAGAGTGAGCTTAAAGACCCAAGGTGCTTAAAAAGACTGGCTTCTTACGTTTAAAGCAGATTTGAGGGTTCAGTTCCCATACGGTTTGGTATGTTTACACTTTCAACAAAATGAAAGAGTATCACAATTATTTTCTTTTTTTGCTCTCTTTATCCTCTTTATTTCTGCCCTTTATTCATCGTTCCTGTATTTCTTTATTTCTGTCTTTTCCTCTTTAGTCTTTTCTCTCACTCTTGCCAGCTCTGTCTTAATTTGCACTGTTTTAACTCCCTCTTTGCTTTAAACTTTGCTTTACAAACACAATCCTCTGACATTGTTAAAGGCAAATGCATTAACAATGTTTTTTTTGCATGCTGAAGCCCTCTTTACATTACTGCTTATGTTATACTTACTACTATAACTTGCAAACTTAAAATGTGTGTGAGATGAGTAATCCATCACAGTGTGATCCACATTTGCTTTTAAGCCTGTAAATATTCATTATAGTGACATGGTAATGAAGCTGAAATCAAAGGTTTGGATCAGTGTGTTCAAGCGCTGCTATTCATCATAAGTGCTTGTTGTCATCCCTTTGGGTTTGTTTTCTGACAATATAGCTTGAATGCAATGCAACACCTGATCCTGATGTTGGAGCTTCCCTCTTACATGTTTCAGCAGGGGACAGCCCCTAAGGTGTCAAAAGAAAGTAAAGAAGAAGATGGATTTGTTGTAACAGATCACATATCTCTGCAAATTAATTTTCATAGTGTTCTGAGGAACTTGAAAACAACTTACTTGATAGGTAGAAAAATGATTCTTTAATCAAATAGCAGATAATTCCTAATTGAATCTCTCTCTCCCTGTCTCTCTAACACTCACAGCAGCCTACAAAAATATCAAGGCCTTCCAAGCAAGGGCAGGTTTACTTGGATTAAATGTCATACAGGGTGTCACATGGTACAAGGAAGGAGGGAGTCTGAAAGGATGAACGCAGAGAGCAGGGAGAGTGATTAGAGTGATGATTAGGGAGACAGAAGCATGCAGAGAAGGGTGTCCAAAAGGGGGAGGAGAGCAGGGTGGTAGGGATAGCTGAGGAGCAAAAGGGGAAGGAGGTGAAGATAAATAAGGAGAGAAAGGGAAAATAGAGGAATATGTGAAACAGAATTATAAAGCAGAGCAAAGAGAATGAGGTGAGGTGGTTAAATTAAAGGGAAGAAGAGAAGAGTCAGGTGGAGAGGAATGAGGAGAAAGGTTAGAAGTCAGGGTCAATTGTAGAGGGAAGGGGACAATTAGACAGAGAGATTGCTTGAGCATCCAGAACGGCAAAGCAAAACATTTCTTGAAATTTTTTTATGCAATGTGTTGATATGATGGAGAATTTAGAGGAGCAGCAAAATGAATCAGTCGGTTTAAAGGTATCCACAGGTACAATTCTTTCCATTTAGACAGGACATTGCTATCATCCTAATTATCATTCACTTTGGCCAACATCTGGCTCATAGCCACCCGTTCTACTGTTTTAAGATCCTATAGGCAAGCCTGGCTGGACTGAAGCTGAGTCAGATGTGGTTTGCAAACGAGACCTGGCCGGCCAAGAGCTGACATGAAGAGAAACACAAAAAAGAAAAACAGCGTTGTCAATTGTCCGCCCTTCGCTTTGCTGGATACGCACTCACTCAGGGACTGAATCTAAACATGTCTTAGATGAATTGGTTATTACCAAATTGTGTTCAGCTTGCTGGTTAATGAATGGAAACACAAAACAAATCTTCCACCTCCTCAAAGTATGTTCACTTATGTGGGAGGAAACAGAGACCTGGAAATGTACAGTAGGTCTCTACAAAGGAGGGAAATCATCAGGCTGATTTCTGTCTACATATTATATTATAATCCAGCCATACACACACACACACACACACACACACACACAGCCTCTGATCTAACAGAAAATATATGTTATATGCAATACTGATGTATACTTGTGAAAATATAAAATAGTTTCTGTTATGTTATTCCTTATTATCCTCAAATCCACAACACACTGAGGTGCTATATGTGAACAAAGATGGTTGGGGGTGGTTCAGGATCTTGGTTATATCAGTAAGGCTTTACAATATGATACACAAAACTGTGAGAAGTTACTAAGGAGCAATGGAGGAACAAATCAGGATAGACTTGATCATTAAGGAATCCTTAATAAGTATAAATCCGAATGGAGGAATATATAGTAGATGATGATTAGTTACTCGAGACCTGACTGGGGAATTTGATATCATCAGGTAATGATTTCTTAGTAAATATCTTTAAATCAACATACTGACCACTTTCTTCATGAGTCCTTCCTGATTATCTCTTAATCAGCCTTTGAGCGTCTCAATATTAGTAACAACTCGTTCATCACTCATTACTTAATCATCAGTAACTCTTTTTGTTCCCCCTCAAGTAAAGTTCATTAATATAGTATCCCCTACGTTCTCTAGTAAAATTGTACTATTCCTCCATTCAGAGTTATTTACTAACTGTTTATTAATGATTAAATAATTATCAGGCCGTTCCTGATTTGCTCCTTAGTAACTACTATTACTATTTTGTGCACCATATTGTAGTAAGTGTTACTGGTATATCTACTGTTGTTTCAACATTTCTGCTGCAAAATGTCCTTGGTACAGGAAATACTCATGATTATTCTGCTGACCTACTATAATACAGTTACACGCATACACAGAAAAATGTATTACTACTTCCGACACCTAGAAAAATTGCATGAACATTGGATGTGTGAAAGTCTTGAGAGGCCCTGGATGATAAATATTGTACCTGTTTTCATATCTGCCCCTATCATACACCACTGGCTTGCTCAGCTCTCCTGTTATCATTAATTCTTTGTCCTCTCTTATCCCCTCGCTTACGCACGCACGCACACACGCACGCACGCACGCACGCACGCACGCACGCATTAATTCTACGCTGTCCTCCCAAATGTCAAAACGCACTCTCTTCCCCGTCTCACATAAGTGCTGTAAATAACAGCCCTTGTGTGTTCTCGCATGTGTGTGTTTGAGTGTGTGTACATGGACGTTTGACACCGCGGGACGATAACCTGCCCCGTTCATCACCATCATCACTCAGCGCCGCCAACGCCGCCTTGCTTTCATCATCACATTGAGACGGCAACTCTTTGGTCCAGCCTTGTCATAAATCAGCGATACATCACCCGTGTGGATATGTGTGTGTGTGTTCCTCCATAGTCATTATCCTTGTCTATCAGTGTTCCCGTCACATTACTGTCATCATCTGCAACCCAACAGGTGTGTGAGACAGAGGAATGGATGCCCGTAGTATTTCAGGAATCGTCAGTGTCGTGTTTAGAGTCGTCTCTGTGATTGAGAGTGGCAGACAGCTACACATGGAGATAGGGAGAATGTTTAACTGTTTAACATCTATACATTTTCGTGACCTCTACTGTCCATGTCGCCCTCCTCTGCCAACATGAAATCATTCTTAACAATCATTCCCTCGCTCATGCTGAATAATTATCCTGAGAAGGAGCTGGCTTAATTACTGGGTCTTTATAGAGTGTGGGAACATAATGACTCTGCATTGGATGATGTGCCATCCTAATTTGTTCATCCAATAAGGAAATTGAGCTGTGTTTTGTACATTCAACAATGTGCCTTTGTATGCCTGAATGCCATTATCTGATTTTATAAAGTTACTCGGGTATCTGAGCTGTATAAATTAAGTTTAAAATGAATGGTAGCTGTGTCTCTGCTTCCAGGCCAGCTGGACGGAGACTTGTAAAAACTATGAAATATTTTCATATTCAAAAGCAGTATTGATGTGAACCTTTGCCCCACTGACGGTAACATCTTTTTGCAACAGATCAAAAAAGGAGACAGGCTTAACTATTTTAGCTATGCTAGTGACATAGCTCGATGTCGGTCCATCACTCGGTCCACCACTTTGGTCCAGACTGAAATATCTCAAACAGTAGTGGATGGATTGCCAGGAAATTTGGTACAGATATCCATGGTTCCCAGAGAACTTATCCTACTGACTTTGGTGATCTCCTGTGCAGAACTTTTGTCTCCCCTTTCTGACAGTCAAAGTAATTACACAACACTGTCAACATGTGCTACTGAGCTGCTGCTGTTGCTACAGTTGCACCTCCCTTCAGCTCTGATCATTACTGGTTGGCTTAAAACAGCGGTTCTCTACCTGGGGTCCCCCTCAGGGGGGCACCAGAGATGACAAAGGTCTGTATACATTTTTTTCTTCACTTAAAATAGTAGGCAGACTACTTAGTAGTAGGGCTGTAATGGTTTTGAAACAAAGACCAAAATCGCAACACAAAAGTCCATGATCTTGTGTCGCGTATCTGAGAGACAGAACCGTGACACACCCACTCATTGGACCGTTAAGCTCTCATTAAGACAGAGCAACTGTGGCGGCGGCGGCTGGTCGGGGGTGGGCGTTTCTCTGCAAAATTCTAAAGTGGTTTACTAAACATTGTAGCATACCTACTTTTGTAATACAAATTTTGACTATTAATATTCAGAGAATATTAATTGATAAACCTCGAAAAGGGCACCACCGGAAATTCAGTTCGCCCAGGGTCTCCGGACCCCTGGGTATGGGTTTTAATAATTATACAATTATTCACTAGTGATCAGTTAGTTAATAATCGCTCAATTATCTTAAATCAATCAGTCAATCTCATATAGAAGGGCGTAAATCCTCCGTGACAGTGACTTGGAGTTAAACAATACGCACACACAGTTCCTGTGATTACGGTGAAATTTATTAACTAACTAAAGGTGGATATAAATGCGGTTAAATATACATCAAAGAAATAAACAATGGCTAAATAAACAGGAGGCAAACAATGAGTGTAATGAGTTCAATGTAAAGTGAGTTGTTTTGTGGGGAGAATTTGATTCATAAGGGCAACTAATAAACACAAGCTATGATAATAACTTAGTTAAATTTGGCTTTGAGTTTTAAGGATTAAAGCCAGTGGGTTAACAGATACTATTGGTCATCAGCTCAACCACAGAATGCCTTGGTTTTGCCTTACTGGGTGTCGTTGGAAAACAGTTGTCAGTAGTTAAACCTTAAAAGGGTTAACATTTCATAGAGACCACATCAGATTAAGAAACTTAACTAGCCTCCTGGATAATATTGGCTGTTAAACAATCTTACTTAAATATATATAAGCAAGTTATACGAACATGGCATCGTATTATGAACAATTAAACGGTAAGATTAAACAGCAGAAGACAGACAATGATGTAATACTTATTTTGTCCTCTTGGGGGAACTCTGGTTCCATGAGTAGACTGAAGATAGCAAATGATTATTTCTTTAAACAATCATTTGCTCAGGAGCTGGGGAAATTAATTATTTAACACAGGATAACATTTCGGTTATATATCATTTCTAAGTATAAGAAGTCAGAAGGAGCTGGAAATAAAGCATTAGTTACACACTAACATCACTTAAAAGAGCGTCAGGGATCATTGCTTAAGATTAAAACACTGCGAAATTAACTTATATGGATTCTTCTTTTCAATAGCAACAACACAGTAATATAACTACTCTAATGGAGTGGAGAGACCTGTTTAGTAACTTAACAAAGATAATTTAATTAGACAAGGTAATGCAAGTTTATCAGGAGACACAATTCTTGTCCCCACATGTAAAAGGATCGGATATTGAGCAGCCGAAGAGCAAGGCAGAGTGAAAATAGTTGCGTGCCAAACCGGGTTTGTGGCTGCTGTACAAAGCAGGGGGAACTGTAGCTGAGAGTCCAGAGTGAGAGAGTCTGATCCGAGCAGGTCCAGAGCAGAATCCGGGAATAGTTTAGCCGGGCGGGGGTCCGGGCGGAGAGCGCACGGGATGAGTGTATTTTCGGTAGCGGAACTAAATCTAACACGTTATTATGCAAATTCACTTTAAACTTTAATTATAGCGACTAAATGCTCTTCTTCTACAATCGGCCTAATATAATTAGGCTTATTTAAATGCGTTCATTATGTTGTTGTTTGTTTGTTTCCAGCCTACAGTTTACTGATTAATTTTAAAATGTAGGAAATGTGACTGTTTTGATCTGTAATGAAATTAAGCAATTGTAAAATTAATAAACACCATAACTTCTACACTACTGCAGTCATCACTCAGTTTAAAGTGCTCTCACACAGCTGAGGGCTTCATTTCGTTTTCACTTTGATGTGAACTGGAGTGTTACGTTCTCTGCTGTCGGCAGAGGTCTGGCACACGAAAAAAACCCTTAATAATCGAATCTCATAATTGAAAACCGAATGTGTACCCAACGGTCGAAAATTCAAATATTCGAATATTCGGGTCCAGCCCTAGTTCATGATTCCCAGAGGATGTTTCCCACTGACTTAAGTGATCCCCCAACACCACCATTTTATTTTTATTGTTTATTGGTCAGGGACAATGCAGAAGAGACACATTGTAACAGGTTACAGTAACTTGAACAAATGTGTTGCATATAGGGTTTCTAGCTGAAGCTAATTTGCAACCCCTGTCCCTGAGTCTGACATTTGTGGTTTTAAGTTAGGCCTAAATAGTAAAGCAGCTATTAGATGTATTGCCGTAAAATTTGGCTCACACATTTATACCCCCCTCAGGATCAATTGTAAGGACTTTGGTGATTAATATACTTTTCATTTAGCACCATTGACAGGTCAAAATATCCATTTAGCCAATACTTTTGTTTATGACTAAATATTACAAAACTAGTGATATTTCCACCATCCTCAGCTGTACTATGTTCAGTGCTAATAAGGAAATGTCAGCATGCTTACACACAAAGATGGAAATTGTCAATATTACACCTCAACATCATTATGTTTGCATTACCTGTGTGAGCATGTTAGCATGCTAATATTAACATTTATCTTAAAGCACTACTATACCTACACACAGCCTCACTGAGCTGCTAGCATGCAGACAAACAAGACTTAGTCTTGTTAATTTGTGTGAATAAGAGTTAACTCCGGTTAGACACCAGTTGCGGAAACCAGACTATTAAGTCAGAATGTCCATGCCTCTGACCTGCTTGGTCACATGTTGACTCATCATCCCATTATCATCATTTCATCTTTCATCCTTAGTGTTTGATATTTAATTAAACAGTATAAAACTGTTTCAAAGAGGCTGTGATGGTGCTAGGCAATGCTATATGCTTTATTCATCAATCTGAAAATCTCAAGGAGAAAGTTCTGAAAACATTTCTGCATAATTTCTTCGCTACTGCTTAAAAGTGTTATGTTTATTCTTTAAATAAAAAAGGAAACAATGTGGAAAAGCTAACTGTGAGATTCAAAACTGACTGCTAGAAGTACAATCAAAGGTAGTAGAAGGAAATTTGTCAGTTATTTGTGCTTCAGGTGACAAAATGCAGCCCTCCTCATTTTACCTTTACCTCCAGCATCCCTCATCCATCCCAGAGGGTTATTTGGCAGTAAGTAGACAAACAAGGAATTTATTGCCTCTTTATCAGTGTAAACAAAGTAGGAAATTAATACCAAACACTTGACTATTGGCAGACATATGATCAATACCTCTTGACCAAACAATTTGGGGACTTTTGGATCCTGCATCCCTTCAAATTGACTGCTGTTGTTAATTATGCTGTTCATAGAAGGGATGGTTCGGAAATAGGTTGGTGATTTAGTGCTGCTGCCCACATGCTCTGCGTGTGTGTGTGTGTGTGTGTGTGTGTGTGTCAGGGTAAGTCCGTGCATGTGCGTGTGTGTGTGTGTGCTCGCCCTTGGGGTGTCTGTGTAAAGCAAGATTCAGTGCTTTTATTTCGTGGTTGATTTATGTAGTGACGTTTGCCTTTTGCGCTCACTATCACATTACTGGAAAGAAGGAAGAGCCAGGATTCTGTGTGTTGTGTGCGTATGTCTGTATGTGTCTGTTTCTAGATCTACATGCAGTGATGTTGTTCCGAAGCAGGAACAGCAGACCTTCACATCCTCATCCTTTCTCCTCTCTCTCCTTTACACATTCAATGTGTTATTTTTCCATAATACGAGAATGACTCAATATACATTGAGAATATGAAAAAGGCTTCCATCATGATTCATGAGTGTTTAGATTATAGGATTAATTATATTTTATCCACATGTTGTGGCATAAATGTATGCTTAAAACACATTTGGATGTTAATTCAAATCAGTTTCATAGGAGTGTACACATTTCTTTCTTTTATATTGTCTCAGTTTTTCGGTTTCTGTCTGTGTCTACCTGCTCACTGTGCCTAGATTAAAGAGTGTGGCTGATGAATCACTACACAGGTGCAATAGCTATCAAACAGAGAGATAGAGAAGAAAGAGTAGGTGGTTAAGAGATCATGGAAGAAAGAGAAGGAAGGAGGGAAGATCACTGATTAACAGCTCTATGGCATGCTCCATTTTAATATCCCCTTGTGACTGTGGCCACGAGACCCAAACAACACTTTGCTGGTAAGTTTTTTCAGAGAGATAGAGAGAGAGGGAAAAAAACATGTACAAAGATAGTGGTGTACAGCACTGTGTAGCTTTTACCATATGTCTCAAAGCATGCGTGAGGTTACTATGGCAACTAATTTTTTTACATGTTCTTTTCTCCAATTTTAATATTTTGTCTTACTGTGGAGTGCAAAAAAACTATTCAATTAAATGCTATTTATATAGCACCAATTCATGACAGAAGTTATCTCATTGCACACTGATCTCAAGTGCTCTGACACAAAAAGAATTAGTTTAAAGCCATATATACAGTCCTCTCCTGTCCTCCCCTCTCCTCTCTGTTTGTCCTCTAGACATACGCAACCTAACATTGTCCTCCTGTGTCGCAGAGCTACTTTAAAATGTATACAAATCCTTCCCCAGCAGTGTCATCTTCAAGCTGATTAGAACCTTATTCATAATTTATCTCTAATAGAATAGTTAATGAGTCTTTGTGTTTCAGTCTTTATCGCTTTGTCCAGGCTTGTTTGTCTCACCTCATCTATACTGCATGATTATAAAAACAACCTCAAAGACTCAATCAGTGGGATTGGTATTTACAGTTGCCAAATGCTGATGGATCCAATGATTGAAGGATACATACTTAATGAGACCTTTTGATGAAGAGGCATTTAGCATACCGTTCCTAACTGCCTTCAAAAAGCAGATCGTAGTTAAACTGGTGTGTGTGTGTGTGTGTGTGTGTGCGTGTGTGTGTGAATTGTCCATCAGAAGTTAAATTTGATCAGCAGGTAATTTGAAAAGGGACAGGGGAAATATAATTCCGGGATTTAAGATTAAATCTGTGCACAAATCTCTCAGTTAAATGTGTAGTTTTAGACTGTGTAATTACTTTATATTAACCTACACAGTGCGTGAACTACACATTTTTTCAGGTAATTAAGCATAAAAGTGTCTTTCTCAGGCATATCGCTGGAATGAGAGTACCAGTCTTATCACATTAGAGTGATATATCCTTATTTTTTTAACCCAAAGTGCTGAACTTTGCACTACCAAGACAGCATGTTTTCTTCAGTAGGTTTGGCCTATTTGGGAATTCAGACCATAACCTTTGCAGTATTAGCACCAGACTTTACACATACAAGACCAAATAACAGTCTTCTATATGTGGTACAAAACAGCCCTCAGCCAATGTAGCCTGCCTGGTTATTAATGGAATTTGCAAACTGTGTCTCACACACACACACGCACACACACACACACACACACACACACACACACACACACACACACACACACACACACTTTACAATATGAGGCTTATTTTCTGGTTAGTGAAATACAGTTAGCAGTGCTTCACTGCACTGGCTTACACAATTAGTAGCCCAATGGATTCAGGGAATAAATTGGGTTGAAATAAGAGGCTAAAAGCGAAGAAAGAGAGAAATAGATAACACACGGTTAATGGTGTGTAACAGACCAAAGCAAAGACCAAATCTCAACCAGCCAGTCAGCACTGCATGTTGCCTCACGTGTCTGTCCCAGCGACACTGCAGGTTGACATTTATTTTTATGACTAATTTAGTATTGACTAGTGGGAACTTTATCTGCCACTACAGATGCTGGCACTCACCAGTCCTTTTCTTCCTCTGTTTCCCTTTGTGCAGCAACCATTTTGGCTGAGTCAGTGTGCCCTTGGGCAGTATTTGACCTTAGAATGAACAATGTTGTCGACCCGCACACCCTGTCTGTCTGATGTCGGGTCCCAATTCAGGGGTTAGATATGTGTAATCCACAATTCTAGACTGAGCATGTCATTGGAGGTCATTGAAAGTTGAGCCTGATATCTCACCTTTGTGCTCTACATACATCTGAGGCTCCAGCCTCTGTGTCACCGTATTTTTGTCTCTATCCTTTTTTTTCCCATTCCAAGTCCCCATATACTGAGTAATAGTTTCCTCTTTTTCTTTCTGCTTCCTTCCTTCGTTAATAGGCGCCATCTTTGATGAGTCAGCAAGGAAAGATGATGAGGTGTTTCGCCTTGCTGTGGCAGATCTCAATTTGAACAACGAGATCTTGGAGACAGAGAAGATAACCATCTCTGTGGAATTCGTTGATGGGAACAACCCCTTCCAGGCTGTGCAAGAAGGTAGGATGATAACACTATGTTGTCTTGGATTTTTGACACTTGTGCCTGGGAGCAAAAAGGCCTAGCAGCTGCATCAGTTATTTTTGTGTTGACATAAAAGTATATTCAAAAAGTTTCTTTCTGGGCAGTGTTCCTTTTTGCCACGCAAATGTTCTGGAGAGCCAGACTGAAATGAAAAGGCTTGTTATTATCCCTTGACAGTTTCGCAATTTCACTTTCAAAAACACTTTTTTTTTTGGTACAGCTCTGTTATTTGTCTGCCATTCCAACAGTTCCTGAACAGTACTTTCAAATGCCAATTCATTCAATGCAAATATTTAAAAAAAGTAAACGTGTGAAATATACAGTACATCTAAGCAAAATTTTGATTTTAGAATGAGCAAAATTTGAGTCTCAGTAGCATAATGCTCTCTTGTAATCCTGTCTCTATTTTTTTGTTGACCTCTTCAATAAATCGAGAACGACAAAGCACAGGAAGTTAATTCATGTAAAAAAACAGCATCAAAAAGTTGGCACAAAATCAGCCTCCATCTTTAATGTCTTGTAGATTTTCATGCATGGCTCGAATGTCCTCTGAGTTGACCTGCATCACACAGTCAGCTGAGGACGGGATGGTGTTTTATTTATTTCCTCTTCCCTTTTTTTTGTTTTAGTTTAATTTGATGTTGACAGCCAGTTTATTACATAGAAATGCAGTTTGGAGAAGAAATTAACTCTGGAATGTTGATATATTATTGTCAAATAGTGGATACACTAATCTACATAACAAATTTCCATCCACATGTCCATGGCTTCCCTTCCATCCATGTTGAATATGCATGCCTGGCAAAGAATCGTCTAATGTAGATGCTGACTCACCACCAAAACCAACAGACTTGATTCTAAATTGAGCATTTAATTAATAAAGAGTCCAGTAGTAGTAGTACAGTTTTTTTCATTTGATGTCCTAATCTGACAAATTAATCAAAAGACCGTCAGATGTAGAAGAGCAGAATTATGCAGTTCATATGAGAATCAGTTTTGTTGCGCAGGTTTAATGAATAAGGTCAGCAGTTCAATGGACTGCAAGAGCCTTGTACTTAACTACTTAATAGTTAATATTTTTTTTCATTCATATTAACATGAAAGCAAACACATTCACAGGATAGATCTATCAAATTTGACCAGATTTACAGTACATACCCACCACCTCCCTGCATTTACAACAGCAAATGTTATTGAAAATTTAACTGCAAATTATGCTGTTTGGTTTTGATGCATGTTTTTTGCTGCTGTTGTAGTTTTTTCAGGTCTTCCCAGCATTGCAAAACAAAGGAAATGTAAAAGTATTTTTTGTTTATGTTATACTGTCAACTTTCTGTTTTAGGTTTTCAGTCATGAGAGCAGCATTATTTGTTAGTTTGTTTAGTCTCTACACAACTGATGAGCTGCTGCTTGCAGCAGTCTTGCTACCAACACTGTTGATCTAAGGACAGGTTAAAAGTGGCATTGCGGGAATTATGATAACATGCAAATGTTATAAGAAAATATGCAGAATAGATATATAGAGATCTAGTTTTCAGTGCTGTAGGGCAGGCACAAACACACACAGCAAGATAACATCATACAACAAGTAGTCTTACAGAAAATATATGCACATTTAGGCTGTCACACAAAGAGACACACACAGTAACACAGAAATCACCAGTTATCCCACTTCTTTCAACTCGTAACATTTTGTAATTCAAAGAAATAAGTTGTTTAAAGAACAGATTATTTTCCACTTCAAACAAGTTTGTGTTCATTTCAAAATTAATGTCGGGGTGTGTTTTTCTCCACTAGAAGGAATTCTGTGTGAAGAATAATTGTGAATTTTTTTGTGGTCAAAGATGATGAGAAGTCAGTTGTGGACTGCATGAGTACTCACTTTCTTACATGTTCAAACACAGCAAAGACAAAATACTGTACATCTGACGGCCAATTAAATTTCAATGGCACATTTACTTTATCTCTGTAACTATTGTAATCCTGAAATGCTTCAAAGGAACTACGTAATTGAAGCATTAAAGGAGCTATATGCAAATGCCCTTCCAGCTTGTGTGGCGAAACCCCAAGTGGTTCAGAACGCAGCAGCGTGTCTGATTTTCGTTCAACCCAAAAGGAACCATGTCACACCAGTATTCAGCGACCTACCATCCGTAGGCTCCTGAATCAAATTCAAGTCACTAATGCGTGCATACATAGTGAATACTTGGTTCGCACCCATCTATCTAAACTCCATAATAAAAGCTTACGTTCCTTCTCGGCCTCCAGTGAAGGCCGTCTGGCTCTGCCATCCCTACACACAAAGCAATCTTAGTCCCGGCTGTTCTCATCTGTGATACCACGATTGAAGCTACCACACGCTGTCAGAGCAGGGGTGTCCCTCTCTAACTTCAAGAAGCTCTTGAAAACTCATCTCCTCCAAGAACACTATCTCTTATAACACCTCTAACATGCACTTCCTGTGCTCTTCTTTTTCTATTCCCTGACAATTCTCTTGTGTTGATTGCACAACGTTAAGCACTTGTTTAACGTCATGTGACTTACATAACTTACATAAAGTCTCGTACGCCTGTCGACAACAGACAATCAACCTATTTTGTCATTTAGGTATAAGGACATGTTGAAATGAGTGCTACAGCCCAACAGACTCCATTGAGAAAATTGTAATTTTATTTAGCAGATTATCATAAAACATACTTCATTCAAACTGGACAGAAACAAAATAAAACTCGCCAAAGCTGTCTTTGTTAGCCTTTCCACTGTTAATCACCAATAATCACCATCTCGGGTTTGGTCGAAATAAACCCTTAATTCACCGTAATACCCTAGCTTTACGCCTCAGTCGGCAGCTGCAAAACAAGCTGCAATGACTGCTGGGGACAAATGTGCCTGTCAAAGTACGTCCACTAAAAGTGTTTTTGCAACTGAAAGGCTGTGTCTGACAACATTATGGAAAGGATCCCTCCAGAGATAGAGCTTTTGTTAAGCATGGAGATTCTTTTTGTTTAGCCAGAAACAGCTGTTATAATAGACTCCGTTTAAACTATAATTTTACCTTGTATCAGTAATCACACTTAAGCAAAACTCAACAGAAAGAAAATTCAAGCTCACCTTAACAGTCTTGGTTAGTATTTCCACTGTTCAAACAGTCACCAACTTAAGTTTGGTCAAAATAATTCACTGTTTTAGATGAGAGAAGAAACAGCCGTTATGTCCCAGTCCTCACAGATGAACAGTTTCACACGGAGGGACTCACATGCATGCAGACCTGCTTAATAAATAAAGCACAGAGAAGCTGGTATAACAAAAAAGGCGGGGCGAGTTTGACATTGTTCTCTGCTCAGGACACCATTACTCCACTATATCTTTACATAACAAATAGTTGTGTGCTGCTATATTATGTGTATATGTTCAGAATTTCATATACAGAACCATTAATACAAGAAACAGTATTACAATTAGGATTAAGATACAACTGCTGCCATATGGACCAGTATCCATAATTGGAGAAACATATTGAATTGAGTGAAAGTTTCTTATGGAGTAGCTAGTATGTTGGCACAAAGTGAAATGGGATAATAAACTGATCATCGCCCAAATAAATGTGCATGTGTGAGTGTTTATGACTGGCTGGCTGCCTTTTGGAATCATTGAATGAATTAATTCAGAATAAAAAGGGTTTTTATCAAAAATACAGAAGGAATGTCTAGAGGCAAATATAGTACTTAGTGGTGTGATGCAGCTGCACATTGTTATGTGCTTTTTGTTTAATTATCTTCCTCTGATAGTTGCACTATATATCTTATATATCTTCTTATATGTGACATGCTTTAAACATATCGAGTTTTTTTCTGCACACTACAAACAAGACCCTTTATGTATACAACACTGAAGCATGATGTGGCACAAGATTCAATAAAGCCTGTTTCGAAGGCACACAATTGCTGAATGCTATGCATTATTCCAACCTGCACTGCAAAGCTGCAAAAGGAGATTTGTGTCTTGACAGGATGAGCAGTCCATCTTTCAGTGTATCTCATTAATGTAAATCATTAAGGTAAACAGGTAAAGGAAGAGGGTAACAAAAGTTTTAAAGTTGTTTTTTAATGTAAATGTGACAGTTTTATATCAAATCATTTTTCACCGCGGTACTTGCTAATCATAAGTCATTCTCACCTTGGCAGAATTGTCTTATTGACTTCAGATAAACCAAAACCAATGGATTTAAAGAGGCAATATGAAAAAACATCAATGAATTAATTAACTGCTAATCAAATACAAAGGCCTCATTATCAACACCCATGCACACATTGAAATAAACTCACACACACACACACACACACACACACACACAAGGAAATATTACATTAGCCTTGGCTGATAGAGTGAAGGAGAGAGTAGAGAGAATACATTTGTGAGCTTGTTTGTATTTCAGTCAAGCAGGTATCAGGCTGCATGCCTGTAGCAAAAAAAAAAGAAGGTGGCCAAACTCTAAGGGCCAGATTTACTAAAGGACTGCGTGAGTAAAAACGTGTGCAAACTTGATATCACCAGCAAATTAACATGTAAGCTGATATACTAACGGTGTTCACAGAGAATGACGTCTTTCAAAAGTGCAAGATAGCACCTGTTGTTCATTTACTACTTTTGCCTTAATGAATATGCAATTTGGGGCGTTTTAATTTTATTGTGAAAAGTAATGGGAGGGTAACATGCAAATACATTTTTTTACTACACGCAATGTGATCTTACAAGCCTAAAAGCAATTTCATGTGAGTGCAACAGCATCTGTATTTAATATGTTTGAAAGGAAGGTGCAAACCGCCAAGTGTTGCGCAGAGATGGCTGCAGTTATGGTTGCCAGAAGGAGACACAGGTGTAATGAAAGAATAGGTAGAGTAGGGTTTTTTCCTTTCATTTTAATATTTTTGGCATGACTGAGGAACAAATAACTCTCCAGCCATGCCATATTGGAGCTGTTGGCTGACCTAAGGGCTGATTTGGAGCCAGTTACAAGAAGGAGTCACGCAATATCGGTCATGCCCAAACTTATTGCAACTCTGCATTTCCTTGCACAGTCTACTTAGTGCAATCTTACGCAGGATGGGCAGGCACATACGATTTCCACATATCCGGGATGCACTGAATGAAAAAAAGCAAGGTTGCTTTCCCTCCCTACTCCCCATGGCGGGAACCCTTAAAACACGCAAATCCCTCATTTAAATACGGACACCTCCATCGTGTTTGCACCTGTTGTCATCTACGCAATAATTCTTACACTCACCCTTAACAGGTACTACAATTACATGTGCAACATTATAGAATGGACATGCACTTTTGTACTCTTTATTCAATGCATTAATAAATCCGGCCCTAAGTGTATCACCTTTTCAGAGATTAGCTCAGAGGACTTTGTGTGGATAAATTGCAGTGTATGGCTGTGTGTCACTACCAAATGCTGGTAAAATGTGAAAGTGGCTGGTAGATTTCAGACACAAAATAATGATTTACTATTGAGTTACTGTTGAATTTGAACATTTATCTTTTAGTGGCTGGTAGATATTTACATTTTGAAGTTAATTTCCCACCCTAGCGTATTTGTTCTTGTGTACATAGCCTTGTTAAAGCAACTGTTTTGATACAAGAGCTCTGAAATGTTGCTTGGTTGTTGGGCTGTAATTATTTAAGTCCCAACCTGAGTAATTCTATTATATAGACTCTGTGTGCACGTAGGCTACATGTCTGTGTTTGCTTCTTCCTTCTGTATTTTGAGGACAGTGAGCAGTGTTTTATTTAGAATATCAACACTGTGTGAAATAAAGACTGATAGTGACAGCACAGCAGGAGGCAGCATTTGGACACTTGCTCTTTGACCGAGCAGACTGAGCCAACAGCATGTTCCTGCAGTATGTGTCCTTTCTTGTCTTTCTGTGGTCCTTACATTTTTTTGCCTTTCTTACATTTTTGTGTCTCTTAAGTTGTCCTCTTTGCTGAAATTATTCTTTAACTTCTTGTTTAAAACTTTTATTTTCAGTTCAGGAAATGCTTTTTCACTGATTGTGCACATTCTTTTTTCAGCAATCTCATACATCACCTTCATAAATATAGACACTGTTAAAACTCTGAGGACAAATGAATTGAATTGAATGAAATACCACTAATTCATTTTTTTTTGCTTTGGACCAGCTAGTTTTCAATGACAAACTGGCTTTGCTTCTCATTTTTGCTACTTTCCTCCCTGACTGATTAAAATCCTGCAGGCCTCCAAGTAACCCAGTGTGTTGACTGGTCTGTCCAAATTTGTGGGAGGGTCAATGAATACTTCCCAGTCTTCTTTTCTGCCTGGTACTAAACAGACTGCCTGACTCATTTTCGCTGCCAGTCTGCCTGCCGGTCTTTCTGTTTGCCCGTCTGTTTGTGTAGTTAGCTGGCTGATGAATTGATTGCCTGTCTCCCTATCTGCCTGTCATCTGTGTATTTGTCTAACTAACTGGTAACTTGGCTGGAAAATCAGTTGTCTTTGTCTCTGTTTGTTTCTCATGTATTATGGTTTCAGTTGCTCTTCTTGGTGCCCTTTTAAGCAGAAACAAAAGACAAGTGGTTACATCAATTTAAAAATTACATTTTTAAATTTTATTTTAATGCTCTTAGGCTGTGCATTTTCAATATTAGGCAGATAATTCAACTCTCTTAACTTACAAAGTCACTGACATAAATTAAAAATGTCCTAAATTTGCTCCAAATTTGTGAGTGTTGGAATTAGTTACAAATTCTGAAATTAAAGATGCAAGCAGCGTTGGGCGGGCCCTTGCACTTGAAGTTGGGGTGTGAGGCAGCTGCGTTGCAGATTCTGGAGCTCTGCGGATGCAGCTGTGAATTTGCTACATGATTCAGACGCTGCATGAAGGTGTTATATGTCACTACCTGTGTCCCCTTTGTGGCGCTCTAGAGCAATTGGTGATACGACTATAAATGAATATTGGCATGTAGATGTGTTCAGGGTGGGACAGTTATCAAGCACATAAAGTTTTGTGCAGATGTGTGCATGTACACTGAAGTTACAACAACTTCCTGTGTCATGGCGAAGAGTTTAACTTCGCCACCACGCCGTTAACTGCAAACTCTAGTTTTGCAGCACGGCTTCATCAATATGTTAAGAGTTTTCTGAGAGTTTTTTGAAGTTGATATGTCCAATCTGCTAGGAGTAGTACATTACAGCGTAAAATGCGTCATTTCCTTTTGCCAGTAGGTGGCTCTATGACTTTGAGTGAATACTGGCATATGGATGTTTTCAGGGTGGGACTTATATTATAATGTATTCAAAATTTGGTGCAGACGGACACGCCGTTCCACGAAAATTCACCGTTTGCACAAATTTTAATCATCAATGGGTTTAGAATGCACAGCACAAATCTGAAGTCGGTCGGACGAAACCCCTAGGAGGAGTTCATTAAAGTACAAGTGCTAAATTATATTATATTGCTAAAAATGATCATTGAATCCAAAATGGCCAACTTCCTGTTTGGTTTAGGCAATGGCTCCAAGAGGCTTTTTTGTGCATTTGGACATGATACATGTACCACAGAAATTTCGTACACGTAGATGAAACTTTGTCCGGGGGCTGCTCTGTAGGGGGCGCAAGCAAGCCATTTTCCACGCCCATGCGCGCAACCAATAAAATACGAAATTTTTTCACCACGTCTGAATTATGTGCAAAGTTCGGTGAGTTTTCGAGTATGTTCAGGCTCCCAAAATTGAAGTTACTTTGCAGAAAAAAATAAATCCCTTCAGTTTCAATGCCCCGATGCTTTGATGCTCAGGCCCTAATAACAGGTGTTACAGTTACCTTTTCGCTAGCTCAGATTCTACTTACCAGACATGCAATATACTGCATTAAGTGGTGAAAGTATAGGTGGAAAACCGCAACACTTTAGTATATTAAAGGATTGCTATAGCTAATTATTTGTAAAGAGTCAGAACCTTCTGCAGTCGGTAGTGTGATTAATAGCATAATGAACCGCATGTTCTCTCCAAGGGCTATAAGTGCATGGAAGTGTAAAAGGCTACTTTGTGCCATGACTTTTATATAGATACAAAACTGTGGGCTGCTCGCTCTGAAAACGCTGACTGTCCGAATTAGCACCAGCTTTACTAAAGTAGAAGCTAAATACACAATTGGCAACATGGGACTGCCACCTAGACACATTAGTTGGAGATCACCAAGCTACAACTTTTAATCTGAATTTGTGTGTGATCCTTGTTCAAAAGCCTCAATCGTGGCTTTTGCCTTCTTTTTAATTAAATGACTTATGTCTGGTTCTAGTTGTGTTACTGACTTTGAATTCTAGCACAGTTCACTGTCTGACTCACTTCTAGATATAATACATAAGGGGATGTGGCACAGTGACAGAAATTAATATATACATGGTTATTAGAGGATCATTTCTAGTTCCAATGGAGAGGACAATGATTCAAAGAGGATGCCAAGTTTGATAGTCCGTCTACATGTCTGTGTCCAGCTTGCCTCTCTGCAGCACTACATTAGGACTGCCACCTATTTTCTAGAAAAAATCCTCTTATCCATGAAGCAATTAAACAATTATACTGAAGTTAGAAATAAATAGCACATCACAATAACCATATCTCTAACATCTATCTATGATAGAGCCATCAACTAAATTTTAAAGACAATTATCCATCCAAAACTTTATTCCCCCCCCCCCCCGCACGGTGCTTAATTGTGGATCTGCTCCTGTCACTTGTATTCTCATTTCACTCCCTATACCCTATAGCCCTCCCATCTCCATAGTAACCAGGCTAGACACTACTTAGGGAAGGGGTGGAGCTGTGCGTGCTTGTGTCTGTATGCTTGTCAGTGGGTGCCCGTTTATGTCTCCATCGATTAAAGCAATAAGAATCACCTAATTGGATAACAGTCTATGGAAAGGTGGAGGGCGGCAAGGAAAAGGAGAGGGAACTCAATATTTGTCTCAGCTTATTTTTCATCTCAGCTGAGTCCTGACACAGGGAACACAACCACATTTATGCACACATTACCACACACATGTAAAAAAAAATCCCCTCACACATTCAGTAGGTGTGCAGACTGAAAACAACATAGTCTTGACAGACCCTGCCAGCATCTCTGACTAACTGATAGTTCCCTGTTTCTTTGTCTCTTAAAGCGGGATGTGGGAGGCCCCATCAAAAAGAAACTGTTACATTTTTTAATGAACAAAAAAAATAATCCCAAGGACAGAATGCACAAGAATGACTCATCTAAGAAAATTATTAATTCTCTTAAAGAGGTCATATTATGCTCATTTTCAGGTTCATAATCTTATTTAGGGGTTGTACCAGAACAGGTTTACATGGTTTTATTTTTAAAAAAAAACACTATATTTTTTGTCATACTGCACATTGCTACAAGATCTTTGTTGGGAGTTGCACATGCTACTACTAGCCAATCAAAAACAGAGTAGGGCGGGTCAGTGAGAAGCCGGTAAACAGGGCTTTGGTTCAGCTGTATATGTTCCTCTCACCAGCTTTGCAACTAGAATTGGAGCAAGGGTTTCAGAGTGGTGAGTTATTAATCTGTAACAACAATCTTTCATACATAAAGTTTTAACTGAGCTCTGTTTAACACAGTACTTTCTGTCTATTGACTGCCTGGAGGGTAGCTACTGTTTGGAAGGGAGAGGGGAGGCAGCAGGCAGACATCTTTTCACTGTGTGCTGCAGCTCAGTATGTTTTTACACTGGTGTTTTTGAGGAAGTGTCTAACTAGCCGCTTGGCGAGCATTATGATGCGTGTTTCACTGTGACGTCACAGCAAAGCAGAAGAAAAGGCTGGACTACACACAAGCTGCTTTCAGGCAGTTCAGAGCAGTGTTTTCTGTGGGAGATGGGAACTCCATTTGGGGTGGACTTTGGGCTTTTTCGCTTTGCAAACCTGTTACATGCACAAAAAAGATATAACTCAATAAATGAGAGGGAAAAAGCATAAGATGACCTCTTTAATAATGTTCCCGTACCCACACGGTATACAATGTAGACAGCTGCAAAATTAACCACTTAATTCATGGGGAAAAATCTTTTCTAATAAACGTCCACGACCGTAATGTGTGTCTGTTGGGAAAACAAAACTATTTTAAAGACTAAAAAATTTATTAATTAATCAAAAAAATATTGACTGATTAATTGATAATGAAAATAATTGTTGCAGCCCTACAGCAAAGCTTTAATCATTTGTTTACATGCTATTATGATTATTATCTTCTTAAAATGTCATATTTGAACATCTACTGAAAATGGCTACAGAGAAAATTCAGTGCCATGGACATCACAGAGAGGCTCACCTTCGACATCAGAAAATGTTGCTTTTAAGCAATAAATGGTGAGAGACACTATTAAATGGCCTCCCTGAAATCTTCCTTTTTCATTTGCAACCTTTAACCATTTCTGACACTATGACTCTATTTTCACTGAAAGACATCATTGCTCCTCTACATGCGTGTGTTACTACACATTTAGCACTGAAGTTAACACTCACAGTAGTTGTGGTGACACTGGGCAGACATTGTAAGTGCTGCCTTTGCCGAATATTGATTGCTGCGATACTATATACACAGAGTTGAGAAAACACATGGGAGACTGTAATGTTAGCTGAGAATGACAAGAAGCCTGTGGGATGTTAACCGTTCCCATTTGCAGCACAACTAAAGCAGTAAACCAAAACAAGAAAATACTTTTACCTCATAATTTTTGCTTATATTAACGTGATACAAAAGATTGTAGTGAAAATACTTCAGTAGGGGCAAAGATTAATTATGGGCTGCTAATGCAAAATAGAATGTGTATAAAAATGATAATAAAACGCTCCATCTTCTTAATTCTTAATTAAAGTTTTAATGGATTAGAGTGACTGAAATATATATTTAAAAGATTTGTTGTCTTTTCAATTTATCTATTCTGACACAGTGGAACTCTGTGATTCACAGGAACGATGTGGTATAGTGCTAAAGTCAGCATGAACCAAATGCCTGGAGGGTGTGAGAAACACTTCTGCATGAGTGTGTTGAGAATAACTAAATCAGACCTTGTCATGTTGATGAGTACACTGTGATAATGTAAACACATTAACAAAAAACAAAACTTAAAACTAAAAGGGCAGCGCTTCTCTCACTCCCTCTACCCTAATATATTTTGGCAGCAGAGTTTTCATTCATGTTGAAATGAGATTGTGAGCCAGGTTCAGGTGTGAAGAAGTTTCAGAGACTGATGAAGACTTAACATAGCATGGTTTATTGAGCCCGGCCGAGGAGATACAGTGCCAGCATACATGTGAACACGTCAAATGCCAACACCAAATCTGAAGGATAACATCTTGTGGTCCCTTTTATGTTTCTCTTTTCCCCCTAGTGCCTGTAGGTTTCTCTATTAGGTCACCTTTCACCTAGAACAACTATCTATCTGATGTTTAGACTCCAATGCTTCGTCATATTTGAATCTCTCACTATCCATAAGTTGTACTCTAATCTGTGGAGCCAACCTTGTAAGATTCCCAGAGAACACTGATATCTGCTAGCCTGATGCCTAAATTGCTGTCTCTAACTAATCAGTCTAGTGTTGTCTTCTTGACAAGGACAAGTACATGTAAGAAATATCTAAAGCTATAATGTCACACACTTATGGGATCAGTTAAATTACTTTAAGCTAGACCTGTCTTACCTTTCCCTGTTACATCAATTAAGATACCTATGAAATATTCTTAACAATTCAGAATGCAAAGACATAGGGTAGCAGATTGTGCCACATGTAGTGTCCTTTTTTTGAAATCCTCTTTCACTTGTGGGTTGTGATACAAAGCTACCATTAAAGCAACATTAAATATGTTTCACCACTAGGGAGCAGAAGATTTCCAAAGCAATCTTATATAATATAGAATTTTAATCATTTTGTTATGGCTAATGTCAAAGCAATTTTGCCTTTAGCATGATCAATGCTTAACTGTCTTTGCTAGCCAACTCTTATTTTAGCTCTCTGGTGTTTCATGCTTTTGATTAACACAAGAAGGATTCAATGTCCTACAATGACACGACTCAGAGGACACATTCAAACTTGTTAACTGTGGGAAATGAAATTGTTCTGGATTGTTTACTGGCTCTGGTTGTGTGTATGAGGAGGGAATTAAGTCAGTACATTTAGACGACAAAGTGGCAAAAGACTCATTTTCCCATTTTCAGCACTTGAGGTGTTCACATCTGGAAAACTTGACTTAAACTTAAAATAAATGATCTCAAATTTCAAATGAATGAAGTGTCATTTTCTTATTTATGTCACTGTTTGGTAATTTGTGGAAACTGCAAGTGTTTCTGAATATAGACTACATGCACTCTGGACACAAAATAAAACTGTCACAAAATCTGTCACATTTTTAGGCATACCATGGCTTCTTTAGGCTTTCCCAAGACAATTTTATTGGACACTTACAGCTCCAGTATTCCCTATATTGTGTAGTCCGTGTCCTGATGCGGACTGAAGGCTTGTGAGTCACTTGTGTGTAACATGAGGCCTTTTATGGAACTCAAGAGGCATTGGGGAATGGCTGGTAAAGGAAAGAGGCAGGCTGCGGCTTTGTCTTGACATCAGATTTAAATGTTCATCTGTGGTTAAATTTTAAAATGAGGGTACATTTCATGTTCAAACATCTCTAGTCATGTCTCTCATTACTGCAAACCAACTTTTTTATTTCTCTTTTTCTTCTTCTCTCTTTTCTCCATTTCAGCCTCCATCTATCAATCAATATCATGTAGTCTCTCACAACTGCACCTTAGCTGCATTTTTACACTGACTTCATATTATAACCAGTATCTAGTAAAGCAACACAGCCATCTTTTAGGTCACTGGGCTTTTCTTCCTCTCTTCCCCTCCTCACTTTCTGTTTCCTCACTCTACAGTGTGCCACATACAAAGCAGACTTACACTGAAATTAGCTACCACGGAAACCAGGTCCAATACCATTTAGTCATGCTGCTCATCCTCCTCCCTTGCCTCCTCTTCTATGTTTCTAACTGTCCTGTGTATCTTTGTGTCTGCATTCTCTGATGCGAATGCACAGAAAAGTCTTGTTAGCTGCCATAGAGACCAAAGACATCTCATTTTCTAAAGCCATTCCACCAATCAGAGCCTGGAAACCCTACTCCTGCTGCCACCCTGCCATATTTTGTCCAACTGCCTAACAAACAAATGTGAAACACACACATGTACAGATGCACTATTACTAAGCAAACGGTGCCTTTCTTGATACAGTGAAATTTCTCTGCTCATCCTTGACCAGATTTATCCTTCCTCCTCTCTGCAGCAGTCACCTCTCTGTTCTTTCAGCTTTACACATTTCCATCAATTTTTTCCCATCTCCCTCCACTTCATCTTTCTCTCTCTCAATCTTTGTCTATATTCAGTGATAAATTGCAACAATTCAATTAACCTCCCTACTAATCGCAGTGGGGTGTTTGTTGGAGAATGCGAGAGGGGTATCCATGGCAACCCTGTCATTTCACAAGAGGCAACATCATGCTATTTTGTGTGTGCGTGTGTGTGTGTGTGATGGCGTCCAGCAGCTGACAGCTGGGGACAAACCAGATCCAACCAGAATTTTGGGGCTATTAATAATGTGTGTGTGTGTGTGTGTGTGTGTGTGTGTGTGTGTGCGGGCGCGCATGCTTAGTTGGTGGTAGGTCCGTTGATTGGTTAGTATAAAGTGTAACTTGGATTGAAGTCAGAAGTGCATCTCTATTGAAAGTTTTCCTTCCTGCCCATACTGAGCATTGACCGGTGCACATTCTCTCTCTCTCTCTCTCTCTCTCTCTCTCTGTCTTTGTGTCAGTCTGTATGGTTGCTTGACAGCCAGCTTCCCCTCTCTAAATACACAAAGACAGTCTTTCACTGCAGATGGAAAAAATCACCATGAAATTATTATTGTTGTAGCTTCTCCTTTAAAGCAGAGCTGCCCTTAAAGAAACTTCTTTGTGAATTATTATTTTTTGCCCTTAACATTTCACATGAAATACTTCATTTACATTCACATTCACAAAAATTGTTGAACCAGATGAGAGAACACATAGATCTCCAGGAGTGACATCATTCTTTCCCTTATAGTGCAGCTCTGACTGACAGTGTGTTGATGCCTGGATGTATTGCACTGTGACATGGGTATGAATAGCCCCACATTGGAAGGTTTATAACATGATTTGCCTTTGCATGCACAAGTACAACAACAGCAGTCCCTGGCATTGCTGTCAGATGTCACTGTTTCCCCTCCTTGCTGAGTTAAAGCGCTGAACGCAATCCACTGAAATTACAAATATGAAGTACTCCCAAATCAAAGAATTAAGTCGTCTGTTTGTAACTCTGACAGCAATGCTTTTGTGTCACTGCTTGTACATGGTTGCATTATGTAACTCATGCTGATATCTGTCTTCATATCACAGCATCTTGTCACAACAACATTGAGCAATACAACAAATCAAGCTGTTTAATGGATTTGCCAAACCCTGCCTCAAGTTGATGTGTACAGTCTACCTCACTGTGCTGTTTGACTGTAACTGCATGATGACAGCTTTACATGTATAGTTGTTGGATAAGTGAATGTAATTTTTTAATTGTTTCCATTTGACTGCATTATACAGCATAGCTACAACATCATTACAACATAACAGCTCGGTGCACACTGTGCAGCAAACGCTATTACACCTGACTACGCATCTTCGCTCTGCGAGAGTATTACCTGATCTCAGGTGGTGTTTGATTTAGTTTTATTAGGGCCCGAGCACGACCGTGTGAGGTCTGTATCCATGCGATGATATGCCAAGCCACAGAGAAAACATGCACACACATAGACACACACGACACACAAACCTAATAGCAAAGTAGAATCAAACAATCTTATTCACTGGGGGATAAAAACTGAAACTAACTCCCCCTTAAAAGCATTTGGCTTGGTGGAGCGCTATTTGACCAGTGGACAAAACACTCAATAAATTAATAAACAGCACTCACATACTGTGACAGTGCAAGTGCACACACGTCAACACACATCGCCCCAGTGCAAGTTGAAAGCCACCCCACTCTACTGCTTGTGGTTTATTAGAGTCATAAACTACACAGGCAGGGAGCAGCCAAAAAACTTTTCCTGATTTGATTTGATGCTTTTTGGATATAAAGTGCTCTCTTGTGGTCTCAGTGCTTTTATTCAGCCAAATTGAATTCAAGGTTCCATTGGCATGAGAGCTGACAAAAATCAAATGCAGATAATAAATGTTTTAGATTATGAATTGTATCCCCATTGCACCTGATAGTGTAATCGTGTCTGTGCATGAAATTGTGTCTATCTGGATAAATGTCTGACACACCCACACCACACACACTCGCTCAAGGAGACTTGCTTCCTGTTCCAAAAATGCCGGAACGTGTTCTGCGTCCATGGACAAAGAGAATAATTCTGTTGTGTGTGTTTGTGTGTATGCGTAGTGTGTGCCCCCTTTTCACCCCATAGGGAGATTGTAATTGTTCTGCCCACTGCCCCAGACAAGCCCAACCTCAGCCTCTCTCTCTCTCTCTCTCTCTCTCACACACACACACACACGCATTCTCACACACACATACACACCCCTCCGCCTCCTATCCCCTCTGTGGCCTCTATTGTTGTGATTTTGGCTTTTAATTTTTTAAAGCTATTTCGTTTACTTCTGCTTCCAACTCACACACAGAGCAACAGAGGGATGAATGAGTAATGGGGAGAAGGAGGTCAAACAGCAGGTAGGGAGGAAGAACATGATGTCTGATGAGATTTCTTTAATTCATTATAAGATGATAACAATTTATATTAAAATTCTAACAATGTCTTGTTTGAATAATCGGCTGCACCTTTACAAAAGTGTGTCATGGCAGAAATCTCATACATTCCCACATAACTTGATCCATTTGCAGGTGTTGCATAAATAAAACAAAATCAGTGATGCAATGAAAATGAAAATTCTTGGCAGAAGCCAAAACTGAATATAATGAAAAGATTGTTGTACACCGAACAAGTACATTCACATTTTTGACATTTCTTTTTACTATTGTATAAATTAAATAGTCAAAGTTTGCTTTTTACTCAGTGTTTCCCACAGGATTTGGAGAGACTATGGTGGGCGGGTCCGAGGCCCAAGAGTATCCAGTAAAGTAAATTACCTGTGTCCATTTACTTTACACATGTAATATATTTTATACTTTCTGTGAATATTATCCAATTACTCTTATTTCCATCCTGTATAGACACCTTATTTTGAAAACCGGACATTGTCACATGTGTATCCTCGCACTAAATTCGTCAAGTCCAACCCAATTTGATAAATGTTGTATGTGGTTCTCGTATCCCGTAACATGAAGACTTCATAGCCTCTCTTCAGGTAGGACACTCATACTGCAACACTTGTCTTTGTACAGAGAGAAAATGACAGGATAAAGTTTTTAATCTGCCTGTCAGCTTGCTCTGGTCCGTTTCAGTTACCATAAAGGCTTGAATACCTGTGCATTCCAAATGTAGGTGCGGCTAGCTTAATCACCTTCTCCTAAATGAGTGACAGAAACACTCAAAGCGGGTCAGATTGTTTGTTGACTTTTCTAAGAAGTCAGCCACAGATGGAGTGGATGTGCTAGGAGACAATTCAGCAGAACAGTGTCTGCAAACGGCAAGTTTTGCGTCTTTCTCGGACACTTTAAAATGCTTCCACAATGACAATGTCTTTTGTCTTATTAGGCCGAACACCGGAAGTGCTATTTTTGGCCGATTAATTTCGGTGGCCGAACAATCGGTGCATCCCTAGTAATACCACTTGTTTCACTTATGTCTCTCTCTCTTTCTCTATCTCTCCTCCGAGTTTTACACTGTGCCATCCCATTTATCTCTAGGGAAATGATTTCAGGCTTCTCTTTGGCCGATAGCTGACACCTAGTTGACAGGCTGTCTGTCAGACCACTGAGTTACCATAGTGATAGTTGAAACTACTTTTTCTCCTTGACAAACGTGTGATGTGTGCAAATCAGCTGGATGAGACTGGTTGAGAGAGACAGAAATCTGAGCGACGAGAGGGTTATCAAGGGTATTTCTCTTGTTTTTTGGGCCATTATTGGAACCGTTACTGGCATTTCCCCGGGGCATGGTTGCCCACATGCCTGTACTGCACACACACATAGACAGAATACAAAACAACGGAGTTTCAGGGTCAGGGAGGTGAATGTGGAGAGGAGTGAGCTATGAGAAGCACTTTAATGAAATACTCGGAAGAGCCAATGCAGTGGCACCAGCCCTAGTCAAGCACATAAAGAGGTAGCTGGGGAGAGAGAGATAGAGATGCAGAGAGATGAAATAAACCAAAATAAGACAAGCCTCACCCTCTGTGGTTTGGGGAAGAGAATTGGGAGAGGGAAAGGTGAAGAGAGACAGGGGAAATGAGCTTTTCGACTGTTAAATTGCCCCTTCCTGCTGCACTTGGTGCCCTTCTGGGTGAAGATGTCAATAATGATTGAAATGTCACCACCACATTCAACACAATCTGTACTGACATACCCACATATGTGCACAATGCGAAATCACATTTCTGCTGAAGTGTCCTTCATCAGCATCCCCGAAACTAGAAGGAGCACTGACAGCGTCCAGAAATTGACCTTTATATAAGAGGGGCAAAGGGAAAGCAGAAATTCACATATGTCACAGTTTCACAATTTACTCATTGTCTGTGGGTTTTGTTTGATATTTAAATGTGATTTCAAAGATTCATATATTTAGTCAGCTCTTCTTTTTTGTATTCAGTGTTTTTAGCACCATTCTTTTGTTCTGGATTGTTCTATATTACATGTTTCATTTCCAGGTCTAGCCTTCTTGGCTCAAAAGACACACAATACTTGTTTTTTTTAGTTGGACACTCTTTCTGCTTCTATTTCTTTTTCTTGATTCTTTTATAGCACTTACAGTCCTTCATTTCAAGGTCCAATCCTCCAGTATGCCTAAAGCAGACCTCAGGAGATCTCCTTAACTTGAAAAAAGACCCTGATATCTTTATCCTGTATTTACTGTTGCTGACTATATTTCTTCGCCCTACCCTCCACTTTAAATCTAGAGCCCTGAAGTCCTCAGGAAATTGTTAAATTTCCTCTGAGAGGTACAAATAGCTCAATTCTCAACAGTTATATGGTTATTACTGCATTGCTTACACAGTGTCAATCCCTAGTATAAAATCTTAGAACCAGCATTTGCATAAGAGCAAACATTTTTCATACATAAATGTCTTTTCCCAGGTTAGGATTTAAAGGTCATGTATTAAACACGACACATTCCATTATTAGAATTATGTTTACTGTTCTTTCTTTGAGGTCCAGCCTTTTAATATATCTCTGATCAAACTATGTGTTGAAGTGCTGCGTTCTGTCCCCTCATCCCTTGACAACTCTAGGCTGTTAGGTGTCTTGTATCACTGCACTCTCTTTATTGTTCTTTCTTGAAGTCTGCTGGAGGCCATTTTTCACTTGAGGGTGACGTGGTGGGAAAAAGAGAAAATTTGAGACAAAGAGATTGAGCATTTCGATAAATCTCTGCAGACATCTCCATTCTTTCACACCCACAGCCAGGCAGGCCCAGAGCCATGCAGGCATAAAGGACATTGTTTATAGACAGGAGAAAGCACTTAGTTCCTCCTTCACACCTTTTAGCCAGAAGGTCTTCTGAGAGTCAGAGAGAGAGAGAAGGATAAGACAGAGCAGAACAGAGGGTTGAGAGGTTATAGAAGGTGACTGGTGAGAAAAAGAGGGGAAGGAGGGCGTTCCTTTCTCTGAGACAAGAAAAGATGAGACCAAGCGAAAGAAGATGAGCAGATGGGTAGAATAGGGGAAGAGGAAAATGAAATGAATGAGGCAGAAGAGGGTGATTGATGGGTGGGGAAGAGAGGCCAGAAAATACCTGGCAACAAGTGGGGGGAGGTAAGGACAGGGAAGTTTAAGTTGATATGTACTGCCATGACTGTTTTTAAATGTGAATTCATGAGTGTTGCCTCATGAATAATGTGATAGGGGTGACTAATCCCATCATATGAGTGGCTGAAACAGGGACATCAGAGGTCTGAACAGGTCAGGAGAAAGGAGGAGAAAAGAAAGCTGTGGAAATGCTCAAAGTTGACATGAAGTACAAGGCTTTTCTGAAAGCTAAGGACAGAAGAGGAGAGGAGAAAATAAAAGTTAGTAGAAGTTAAAGTCATAGTGAAAATTGCAACTGTAAAATGATTAGGGGAGGAAAAGGAGTTGTTTTGAGGGAAAAGTTGGAGGTGCATGGAGGGAAGAAAATGAAAAGAACAAAGAAGTAGTTGGACAGTGGCATCTACAATAGTTGTTGTTTTGGAGTGGGAAGGTGATGCAGGAGCTTTGAGGAAAAACGAAGAGGTCTGGGCAGAATAGCCAAGAGAAGAGGGATGTCCACAGGGTGAGAAGTACCTGAAGAAATGACTGGGTGGACAAAGGAGCAAACAAGTACAGAGGCAGAGAGGAGTAGATGATGATGGAAGATTGGGGAAGTAGATGACAGTGACTCTGGAGAGGTAAGGATAGGAGAAGAGGAATGTTTGCCGTGTATCATGGGACCGCAGTGGTTAGAGCATTCTGATATGCTGTCTGTTGAACGCTAATGGCTTTCTAGTTTCTCTGTGTGTATGTGCATGTCCTTTACATCCATGAATCTACATTTTTATCACAAATTTCCTTTGGAGGAATTGCACCTGGGGTATACCTTCTTAAAAGGCAATCTGCTATCTATTTTGTGTGAAATAACCCTGTAGCCACTAATTCATTTATATTTTATTGATGTCCCGTAGAGACCATAAGCACTTAATGGGGGAGGGATTTTCATACTCACAGAATACTTGTGTGTACTCTGTCCTCAGAGGATGCCAGTCACCTTTACCAGCTGTCCTAATTCATTTTGCATTTGAGCACTTGCAGATGTACATCTAGTTGACGTCACAGACTGTTTATGCTCACATATTCTTCATGGCAGACAGACACCACTGTTGCGCCATCCTTGACAATAAAAGTAGCAGTTGAATTCTGAAAGTCGCACATTCCAGGTTTTACATTTCATTTACACATACAGTATGCTATTTAGCAGTGATGGGAAGCAAAAAGGAATGGAAACCAGGAAACCATTCACTCTTCTCAGTGTGAATTCATTGCTCTCTCAGTTGTAATAGCAGAAAATGTGCTGTGTAAATTTTGATCCGAAGGAACCAAGGCTTCGTTGCTTGGGGTGAAAGACACAGGTGCACACAGTGTTTCCTCTGGGATTGTTTTGAGCGCTGTGGGGAAAGTTGACTTATGAATTATTCTTACCATTCATACATAACAATGTTGTGTCTCCCACACAATTCAGACTTTGATTGGTCGGTTTATGAAAAATGGCCAGCTAACCAAACCTAAACCTTGCTTGTCTTATCCCTAATGTCTTCTGTTTTACGTCTTCAGCTGCAAAACTTAACTAACAACAGTTAGTTAACTTAGTTAACTTAACTAACAACAGTTAGTTAAGTTTATAACTAAAAGTTGAACCGATATGGGAGATCTGCACTGCTCAAGCGGCAAACACAGCGACCAGCCCAATCTACAAATCTTAACTGCCATTTTAACACCAAACATTATGAGTTAGCATTAGTAAACATACAAATAATTCAAAAAGATGTTAGAGGTTGTCAGGGATTATGGAGAGTGGTTATGTGATTATTGTGTTTGTAAAGGCCTTATCCTGACTAATTTTACTTAATGCAAAGGCAAGGAATACAAAAAGCATACTATGTTGAAGTTACAATTCGCCAGCAGTCAAGGACATATGAATGATGGTGCTGGGAGAGACAGATGTGACCAAGCCCGCACTCTTCAACGACACTGGGTCCAGTCCACATACTAGTCCACTGTCTCAGGGCAGAATCCAGTTTCTGTACAGTAGCTTAATATCTTATCCCACCAACAATGGGCATGATGCAAGAAAATCAAGCAAGCATGATGTGATAAAACTGGGCTCATAATTAGTGACCTAAGTTTGCATCGAGCGTGATAATTAATTAGGCATGCTATTGGGCTGAACTTCAGATGCACCTTGGTTTTCAGCAAACAATTAAATGCATTTACTCTTCACACTTCGTTAATATGCTGATGCTATCATTAGGTGAGGCTAAAAATATATCAAAAATAACTCACAATATTGTCATAGAGCAATGTGGAGGGAGGAGGGAGAGGACAGTCGCATGGAAGTTCCAGTCTTTAAGTTTTAACCCTAAACCTCCATGAATGACCAAAATGATTGGCCATAAAAACCACCAGCAAGCTCTCACACTCTACATAGCTTAATTGAATTACACCCTGTACACGGCTTTGTGCCCTGAGTGTGTAAGTCGAAGGAAGATTGTGACAGTGAGAGAGACATAAGTGGCGAGGGAGAGCGTGTGTGTATGCCCGAGGCAGCAATATGAACAGCATCTGTATACAGAGAGTGTATTTAAGTGTAAAGTTTCATTAAGATTTGAGTACAGCGTTTTGGCAACTGGCGGGTAAACCTGTGTAGCTGTAGCTTAAGTGTGTGATATTATGATTAGTTAATGAACTGGTTTGCTGATACATAGATAAATATAACGAATGACTATGACATTACATTTGTCAATAATATTTGTAACAAAAACTGTTAAAAGCAGTAAAGAAATCCATTCAGTAATCGGTTAAATACTTGGTTGATACTATCTTGGGCTGAAACAATTCATCGATTAAATCGATTAATAAAATGCTTTGTTTAACTATACAGCACAGTGTTTCGCAGGGACATTTATTACTTTATAATTATTATTATAATGGTGCTGTTTACAAAGTGGAGGAAGAGAGAGAAAATAGTGAGGGACAAAGAAGAAAGTGTCCAAAGTATGGGATTATTTCAAGCTACAGAAACCAACAACTCTGGAATGTCACAGTCTGTCCACCATAAAACGAAATTTATTTCGCCTCGGCAACAGCACGACAGCACCTGATCAGAAAACAGCCGGTGTTCTGCCAGCGGACCACAGACAAGGTAACAGTAACAGCAACTTTAGCATTTAACTGAAATCATGATTGATTGTTGAGTTACAGGCTAGCCAAAGTAAGCCGCAGACCTCAGCTGTTGTACACACGTATAACTTGTATAGCACTCGGGTGATGTTTGTGTTTGTAAAGCAGCTGTCTGATTGTTGGTCTGATGTTTGCTGTATGACACACTATGAATTTCCGAAAGGACCAATAAATATCTATCACCTATAAACGTGCACAGCTGATCCCGTTACGGGGGGGGGAGCTAATACTATCACAACCGCAAATGTACAAATATAGAAATGGAATAGTGTACATTTGTTGAACTCTGTGCCTATGAACCGTTCTTTTCACTTGATTTGTTTCAAAGTAAAACCTCAAGGGTTTCTTATGTTCTTTCATTCAAGGTAATATCATTTGCAACACTTTGACACGTGTGGGAGTCCAAACTCCCAGTCTGGGAAAGCACTGCAAGACATCACTTTAATTCCTCCTGAATAAAAAATGACCATTTAAATAGATAGTCACACTCCTGATGGCTTTTCAGCTAATCCTGTGTGGCAAACATGATGGTTTCTTAGAATGAGCGGATAAATTCATCCCCAGGTTGGGTTCCTCATACACGCCCTAAACATTTCTGTGACCTTGATCAGTTCAACCTGGATAATCAACAAGCATCTTCAAAAAACTAGTAGAAAGAAGACCAGTTATGATGTACTGTATATGTTATAACTGGTTATTGTACCTTATTCGTGTTGTAGTACAGTGTGAATATAAGTTGGTTTGACCTTATGTTTCATTATTTTTATTACATTTATTAGAAATTGATTATATTCCACTTTTCTGTAGATAGCTTTCTACAGTATACCATTGTCTAGATGCCTACTTTATTTCTTACTTGCTGGTACGGACTAGGCTCTGGGGTGTTGGAATCTAAAGAGCCAATAGCTCAGTGTCACAAAGTTGACACTTAACAAATCCTTCTCAGGAGGGATGGTGGTGCTATGGAAACACAGAAGCAGCATAGAAATGTATGGCTCATATCATCATACCAGTAAAATATTGATATGATGTGGAAAGTGGAGACTTCATGCTGCAACATACGATAATTTTGACTGATAAGATTTGCGAGATTGGAGGGAATAATCATTTTTATGTAATTATTGTCATTTTCACTGAAAAACATATTTAAATGATTATGGTGTGATTTTTGCAAACAAAGATGTTTTCTTAAGTCTGTAGAATATGATGCGTAGGCTCGAACAAGATTTTATTTAAAATGGTATTTTGACACACATTTTGACAAATATTGTGCCTCTGGCAATTTCAAAGTTGCAGTAGGTCATATTGCGATTCCGATAAGATTTTGATTAATTGTTCAGCCCTACTGTGTAGAGAGGGTTGAACAATCATCCAAGAGTGCTCTGTCATGAGGAAACCACAATTACTGGCTTCACTCCATACTGAGGTGTGGCTGCCAAACAGAGGTGCTAAATTGTCCCAACAGAGGCTCACCAATGGAGGATGTCAGCTTTGACCTGGTTGATTCCCAACAACTTCTGCATAGAAATGGATTGAGGGGTTTTACTCTGTGGTTTGATAGCTGACAAACACAGCTTGGTGTTCCCACGTCATTGGTGGAATGGACTTCTGCTGATCTTTCAGTTAGTAGAGTTACCAAGTGTACAGCCAGTGAAAGTGTAGGCCATGGTATTGCTGTGATAATTTCAGGCAAACGTGTTTACCGCTTGCCATCAAAGTAAACCAAGAGCTGGGGTGTCTTTATTTGCTACTCTGCTGCCCAGGCTCTGCCTTGTTTGTTGGAAAGAAAGAACATGGTGCCACAACTATAGGGCTTTTTCTTTGGCACTTTTGGCCACACTAAGTCAAACCATGCAGCATTGATTTGTGCCTGGGATGGACCATCTCCGTAGTCAGGCCGAGCCAAGCCAGCACATGTGTATGGAAAAGAGCTACTGGAGTCGTTGTCAGTTTTACCCAGCCTGCTGGAATGCCTGCTGGCATGGAATGATGGAGAGTCAAGTATATGGTCAGATAGGCAAGGCTCAGGAGAACCATCACCATACTGCTCACTGCTGTCATCATCCAAATGCAACACAGAGCACTGAAAGATATCCCATCAGTGTTAACACTTGGTTGATGGAATAGTTGTCCAGGCTTGCAGGTGGGTGTTCTGTGCTGACAGCAGCACGCTCAGCGCCAAGGCAGACAAAACATGTGTGGTGTTGATTATGCAGGGACAAGGGCAGCAGAGGCAGGTTGAGTGTGATGAAGCCAAACCTTGGCTTTTTATTGTTGTCATACTGGTCACTAAAGAAGAATGGATGAGTAGAGAAAGTGTGTAGCCATTACTAAGGGCCTGTTCCCGAAGATATGAGTGTGTAAGTGTAAATATTCAGGGATCAGACCTGCAAGATGAATTGTGAAACCTATAGAGCCCTATTAGAATGCAAAGCATATCTATAACTAGAAAATGGATTGGTAGTAATGGAAAGCATGTATAATTTTTAGTACATGGGACAAAACATGCAATAACACCAGGATGGTCCTTCAAGCAGAGACATTAAGAGCCTTGACTGATTAATGAGAAAATAAAGAGACTAAGAGAAAAAGGGTCAAGGTTGGGAGAAACAACTGATGCTGATCTCTCTCTCAGTCTCTCTCTCTCTCTCCCACCATCGCTGTCTCTATCTCAATTCCTTGCTTCAGCTCAGAGAGATGTTGTGTAGAGCATAGTAATGAATTGGTCGCACTCCCCCAAAGCCTGGAGAATGGGCCCCATTAAACTGCATTTAAACACAAGACCTCTGTGTGTGTGTGTGTGTGTGTGTGTGTGTGTGTGTGTGTGAGTGAAAGCCAATATTTCTCTTCCTCTCGCCCTGTATTTCATTCTCACTCTTGATTTCTCATTCATTCTCCGTCTGGCCCTCTGGCTCTCTCTCCCCTCTCTGTGCCCTCGCTCCCCCGTGTCTCTACCTCCTACTGCCATCCACCATCCTTCACCCCTCTCTCTTCTTTCCTCGTCTCCATTCTAAGTCACCAGCTAACCACAGCTCTACGTCCCATCTTCAATCCCCCTCCTTTTCTCTACATGTCAGATTAATATTCAGTGGATGTGTTTTGATTTATTAATGGATTTGGATGTAGCCACAATCAAATTGCATGTATTAATATACATGTGTGTTTATGTTGTGTTCCTAATCTATTTGTTTGAAATGTTTTCCTCTGGTTATGCCTTTGTGTGTACATGCCTTAGTCTTTTTTTATTGTGTATTTGTGTGCACACCTCTTTGTGTATGTCTTTGTTAGGTAGCTGCATGTGTGTGAGTGTGCGTGACTCCATACCCTCTCCTGTGTATTCAAATACTACGGGATTAGGAAGCATGACTTCCAATTTCCAGACACTGCCTCCGTGCCTTTCAACCTGTAGACTTCTAAAACAGAAAGAAAAAAAAAGACTTAGCTCGGCTCAGCCCAACACATAGCACAACACAACAAACCAGACAGTAAAGTGGAATTCACATCGCCACAGGAAAGAAACAAACAAGTACCCCAAGAGTCGCAGAAAACGTATGAATATAAAAAAGCTGATTTCTTTAGATCGTTTCCATTTACTATTTTGGGAGTGACATGCATGAAGAATATGAACGTTCACAGTTGAATCAAAGTTAATCTTTTCAATATCAGTCAACAAATCACATTATGGCTGCATGTCCCATTTAAAGGGCATTCAGTAACAGATGACCTTTAATGACCTGTAGAAGAGATGAGTAATTTCAAAGACACAGCTTTGTCATTTGCTTTTTTTGGTCATCTTAACATACTTGGATCATAGCTGGCAGTCTGTTGTACCCACAGTATCAACGAGATCTCTCCCCAATAGTGCTCCCATGAGGGAAGCTGTCTGACACAGACAATGGAATACTTTTTTTTTCCAGGAGGAGGGAAAAAAAGTTCAGTGCAATGCAGTGTGGCAGTTCTTTGATCTCAGGAAAGCAATGTGCCAGCTTGCAGTGTTGAGAGTGGAAGAGAGGTGAAGACGCTCCCTAAACCCAGCCAGAAGCAGAATAATACCAGAAGTGAGGCAAGAGAGTAAATTAGTTAATAAAGCTTATATTCATTTATTTTGAGACCTAATTAAATGGCATATTCACTTGGGTAGTCTGTATTAAAAAAAAAAGTCATTCTCAACATCTAGTATTTTAGATTCAACATTCTAACCAATATTTTTTTTTCCCAGGAGCAGATGGCATACAGGTCTAATCCACAACTACAGGTTCTTTGATGTCTCTTAGAAGCCTCAGGACGTTTAAATACTGTGTTTGTTTTCGTCTGGGTTGCTAACTGTCTCACACAAAAAATACTGATACTGATGTTGAATTTCGTTAAAATTCATAAAAAAAAAAAATGCTATTTTTTTTTTAAGATACTGAACCCTGAATTGCCCCTGGCGGCTGTTCCACCCGTGTATGAATGTGTGTGAATGTTAGTTTCCGTTTGAGCACTTAGGCTCAGTGTAAGAATGTGTGTGAATGGTGAATGCAGATGTAGTGTAAAAGTGCTTTGAGTGGTCGAAAAGACTAGAAAGGCGCTATACAAATACAGAGCATTTACATTTACTATTTCAGGGTTCTCATACGTCCTGGAAAACCTGGAAAACAGTTGACTAATATTCTAGCCATGAAAAACAAACAAAAAATGAGAGAAAAAGAAGAATGTCCTGGAAAATTATTGAAACATTATATTGCGGTTGGTCGGTTATGTTGCGGCAGCGTAGTGAACTTTTTATAAGTCACCCATCGACCACAGTCATTTTCATTTACCAGTATGTAACTATTAGGTATTCTATCAAATACGCGGAGGACCCAAGGATGCTTATTAGTGCTCTGTCCACACTAAGGCAGATAAATCAATGAAAGTCAATGACTGAATATCCAGCTGAATTATTCAAGGACAAGGTCCTCATTTTGTGATAGCCTCCTATTTTAATTTGAACCTGGATACACAGATAAAGAGCTAAACCAAATGAAAGAGAACAGAGGGACAATGGATTCATATGCCGAAAGACAGCACGTCCTGCAAGGCAGCCTGCTTCAAGAGACCTGTGTATTACAGAGTGGAAAGTCATGTTCACGGTCTCACCAATGCACTAGAGGATTTATGTCACAGTTGCAAAGGGTTAAGGCTCATGTTGCGTACTCTAATGGACACAGTTTTTAAGCTGTGTCTTTTTCAAAAGCTCTTCTCTACATAAATCTCTGCTTTGGAGTTGATGAATGATCATAACCACCAGGCAATATTACCCAGGTTTAAAGAAAAAAACAGATAAATAAAAACTAGAATGTGATTTGATGCATTTATTTATGTTCTCAAGTTTCCAGATGATCAATAAATTGGATGTAGGCAGGTCTAGATGAAGTGCAAATGTTATTATGTTGTCAGGACAAGATAAGATTGTGATCAGGACTGATGAACATAATTTCTATACAAGGCAGTAATGGGAAGATTTAAAATCACCGGAATTATATGCTTTTCTCCATGGCCTCTAAAGAAATGGCACTAATGTTGCTCTAATTGCAGCATAGTGACTTGTCTGGTCCCAGACTGGTTTGTAGCTGTGCAATTACCATATTGACACAATGGATGACGTTGAGATAGCTATTTGCAATTTGATTACCACTATGAATAACTAACAGAATCTGGGTCACCATACTGAATATACTATCTGTGTTGTTAAGACTACTTTTTGGGGGGTTTCTAAAGCCACTGGTTTGGACTAGAGGCTGTAGCTGCTACTATTTGGGATCACTGCTTGTTTGGGATGCTTTGGAGCTTGAATGAAGCATCCTGGACAAGGTGTAGACAAAGTGCACAGACCATATGTTATGCCACTCATCATACCAAACACAACTGCGTCATACTCTTCAATGTCAACGACTTCAATGTCAATGCAAAACACTTTTGGTAACTATCAGCAGGAGTCGTGGCAGCTGTAGCTATCTTGAAACCTTAAGAGTTCACACAATGATGCCTTGTATATTAACTAATTGGAAGTAGTCATGACTGTGTTGCATAACTGTGAACGCTGCAGAAATTGATCACCACAGTACAGCAGCACTAAATGCGCACTTTGCCTATAATACAGTGTACTGAATACATCAGCTGATATCTCAGTGAAATTCCGAGTGTACAGTTTGACAGAGCATTCAGAACAATGATCAGACAGCTTCATCAGAGCAAGGTGGTAAATCAACACCTCTCAATTGTTGGCCAATAAATAATAAAAATTATGTCAGCAAAGACCAGCTTTGTTTGCCTATAGCTTTTAAATGCAGGCAATTATCCTTTCTTGCACTCATTTTTTCTGTTCCATTTTGCTTCTTTTTGTCTTGGGAGCGAGAAGAAATCAGAGTGTTAATTCTCATGAAGACACCCCAATCAATCCGCCTTTCAGATGCGCACACACCGCAGTCTCATATACTGTGGGGAGCTGTCACTGTAGCAGTGAAGATCCCAGTTGAACAATGTAACAGTATGGGTGGGACTACATTTCTCCCGAATATTCCCATAAATCACTGGGGGCATGTACACAGGTGATTCTCAGTCTGGGCCTTATCTTTTGTCCCTGCTTCTGTGTCAGTCTCACACTTCTCTTTGTCGTGTTTATTTTTCTCTTGTGTTTTTGGTCCCTCTTGACTTGCTTGCAATTGTACCTGTTATCCTCTTTGTCTCTGTCTTTTTGTTTTCTGTGCTCTCCCACTTCTTCCTCTTTCTAATCATCATCCAACTTGTCCTCAGTTTCCCCACTTTCGTTTGCCACTTTTTCTCCCTGTTCCCTTTTGCAGACATGATTCATTTTCACTGTACTTGTTTTCTTTCATCTTCTCTTGTCTCCACCGCCCCCACTCCACTCTTCCTGTTTCCCTCCCCCCTTTCGTCTTATGTGAGAGGAGGACCTGGCTGTGAGAATTGTTAGAAGTCCTGATGGCTGGCCTGGAGAACCCCTGGGTGCTCTCTATCTGCTGTATTTATTTCGTTTTTGTTTTTTCTCCTTTTTATTCATTCCATTTCCTCATCTCTTTCCATAACTCAGTCATTACTGTCCTCTGTCAGCCAGTGATAAATGGCCTCACAGAGCCCATCACTGGGAACATAGCTGGACTGTGTGTGTATGGGGTGTGTTTGTGTGTGCGCGCGTGTTTTCAAAAGAAAGATGCATGGTCACTCACTTCCCATAATAGTTAACAGGAGTGAGTTACACGAGGGAGCTACCACAGGTGAGCGGCTGTTGAACTTTAAGATCAAACAGTGACATGCATGTATGAGATCCTAACAGTGCTGAAAATGACATGCTAATGCTAAATGGTTACTCAGAGCGTCTGTTTACAAACATATAGTATATATACAGTATAAATATATACAGTATTCTTGGTATGTCTGTGGATTGGGGTGGGGGGGTGGGGGTACATATGTGGTCCATCAACCTCCTGTAGATGAATCGGGAAAGGAAGAAGCCACAATTACCATTGATAGCTCACTTACAAGGCTGTTAATGTGAGGGTTGCTGCGGTAACAGCAGGTGTTATATGCATTTTGTACAAATGGTGTCCCTAATCATATTGATCAGGTTTTCAGTCTATTATGTCAGTGTTATCTAGTTTTAAAAGTGAGTAATATGCCTGGAGCTAGCACTTGCATTATATATTCGTTATGAGACCCTCCTGTAGCATATTTTATTCTCTTTAAATCCTGAACACTAAACAACTGCATTTTTCCCATCATAAATAATCAAAGGAATTGACTATTTGCCAGATAACTAGCAGGGAAACTCCACTCACAATCCCCAGCAGTTGGCATTGTTTTCCAGTTCTGAGTTTGACTCCTGACTTGATTAGTTTCTAATAAAGTCTCAGACAGGGTATCCACAGCTTCTTAAGAAAAAAAACCCATTGCTGCTAAAGATCCAAATAGGGCTATCTGAGTTACACTCATTAGCCTGGTTTCCACCAGAGAGATTTTTGGCATCTAAACATTAGGCTGAATTTTGCTACATTTCTGAACAGAGCTAAGCACATATTCATTATGTGGCCTTAATAGGGGAATGGACTCACTGCTTTATTCCCTCTAATGAACAAGTTTAACAATGGGGCCAGTCAATAGCCTGCTGACTATACCATGTTCACAACAAGGCTACATGTAATCTTTAAGCCTACATTTCCCATGTAGCCATTGTTTGGACAACCGCTTTTCACTTCTATTGCCTTTCTTGCCAGATGTGTGTCAACACTCATTTTGCTGCTTCGTCACTCTCCTCTCTGCTCATATCTTTTAATTTTCTGTAAACCAGACAATCTCTCTTTCTCTCTTCCACCCAGGACACAACGAACCAGAGATTGATGAGCTTTCACAATGAGCTATAAAACAGACAATCCTGAATCTTTGTCTCCATTTTGTGTAATGTAATGTAATTTAAACATCCGTTTCTCATGCCAATGAAGCCTTGCATTCATATATATTGTCCCTAATTCATTTAAGGCATCTAGGTTGTTTATTGCAATGTGTCCACACTGAGGACATATTGCAATGAACAGTGTTCAAGTCATATTCCTGAGCATACTAATAATTCTTAAAAAAGGATAAAACAAATGACCAAAAATAAGTGATCTTCTCTTGTACAACCACCAGGTTAGCAGACTGGTGAGTGTGGGCGCCTCTAAAGGTGTGAGTTTTATGTGATGCTTTATAGCCTGTGTGAGTAAGATTGTATTTGTTATGTAATGTACATGTCTGTTGAGTCTCTTCTTTTTTCTGTGAAAGTGAGTTCTCCTCCTTGCGTTGGAATCAATTTAAGGGGCCTAAGATAAAGCTCTGACACCAAAACACAAGGCCCCTACAAAGCATTCCCTGAAGCCACTGTATTATTGTGTCTGTGTCCAGTTGCCATGATACCACTTAAATTGTATTAGAGTAGAGTTTGATTTATGTGCTGTGTGGAGCCTTCAGGTTGTGACCTGCACAAAGACTATGGTCACACATAATGTATGTGTGGATGTGTGGTACCTAGTAGGGTATGTTTATATACAAGAGGTTGATTCCCATCAGTTGTCTTTCCCACACTGGGCATTTTGTAACACCTGTGATCAGATTACAGCAGATGATATTTTAATCATTTGAATTTTGTCATGCATCTGTTTAGAGGATACATCTATTATGCGTTATGTTTGTAAAACAACTCAGATACATTAAGTGTCACCTGCATTTTTGTTTCACCTGCCATGGAGTAGTTTCACTAATGCACACAGATGTTCACATTACTGTGTGCATTAGTGAAACTAACTGTGGAAACTGGTATAAAATGCCCAGAGCCCTATTACATGTTAAATTAAAATAGAAACCACTATATGATATCAACAGTAAATTTGATATTGGTATGAAGTTCATTTTCCTGGAGAATGTCAGATTATTTTAACCAGCCTAACATAATATGCATTCTGACCTGACAGTGATGCTGTTGAGCTGTGCTGAGGAGCTGCCTGTCCCAGCTGTCAAACAAATGTTTGTGATGAAGCTGCTGCAGATTTTCATAGGATCATGTGACAGACATAGTGTAGCTTTACATCACAAATAAAAGGAATCAATCAAACTTTGGTATAACTAAACCTACACGAAAGAGAAATGCGGAAAAAAAGATGGAAAAGTATCAATTAAAATGGGATGTTAAGTAGAAAACCGGATTTTTCTTTTTCTTTTTTTATTACCAGAACTAAAACTGTTTTATTTTTCATTTAGAGATGTTGCACAAAGACATGGGGCGAGGCTGAGTCAGTAGTATCAGAAACCCACAGCACAGAAAGCAAACACAAATAACATGAGTCTTGATTGGATTAGTTAGGTAGTGTTTCCTTTTTTATGTCTGCAAGTTATTATTGTTGCTGATCCCATGAAATCCCATTTTAAGCAGAGGAGAAAGAGGAAACATGAGTGGATGATTACTAGTGTGTTTGAGAGAGAGGTGAGAGATGGATAGGAACTGGAGATCTGGTGCACAAGTAGATAATCGGGGGGAGGATGGTAAAAATGGAGTGCCTCCAGAGTGATTCAGATGCCGTCTGACACTGATGAAGCTTCAACAGAAACAGTTAAAGGGGTTCTACTTTGTAATTTTCTTAAAACTGTGGGCTGGGATCAACAATGATTGCAGAGCTTTTGGGCATGTTACGGTGTCAACAATTGTTTAATATAACACAGTAATAATGTAACCCTTAAATGCATGGGTGTTTTTTTTTTCAAACATTCCTACATACTTCTGGTCTTTAAGCACATAAATAATACAAATTAAGCCATAAATTAAAATCAAATTATAAACATTTCTAAACATATTATTTACAATACCAATCACAAAAATATATTTTGCCATTTATGATGTTTTTAAAATCATATATAAAAAGTTTTATTTTAATAAATTTGGCTGGGAAAACTACGTTTAGCAGCAAGGTCAAGGTAGCTGAAATAACTTTGTGACGTTCCCTTATCACTCATTATTTTTCTTGGGACCGCTACATGGTCGGTATATTGACTGTTGTCCCATTCAGAGCTCATGTAATCTGAGCTAGTTTCGTCACTGTCGTGCTCCAGTTCAGCTTTTAGATTATCAGATTCATGAATGACAATATTCCTCATCATCTGTGGGCTTTATATTATTTCTACAGCTGCCGTCATTAGAACCGATCTAATATCAGAAATAATGCTCCTCTGAACTAAACCTGTCACCCAGGTGCTGCACCATCATGTTACTGTGACAGTAAGCTAAATAAACACACTTTTTCATCATTGTGTCTATATTTATTTATAGTGACAGTGAGACAACAGTGCCATCATGAGGCCAAACAGGAAAACACAACATTTCTCGCTATGGCTTGCACCCACCATATTGTGAATAAAAAATGTTACACTCTTACATACCTCAGTTCTCTAGCAACCACGTAAACTTTATAGAGAAAAACCAGAACGTTGTTAAAATTTAATAGTTTGAGGAATTCAAGGGAGTGCTTAAAGGTGTGTAAGTTTTAGTGGCATCTAGTGGTGAGGACTGCAAATTGCAACCAATGGCTCACTCACGGATAACCCCTACCTCTACAAGTGAATGGGAGAAGCTACGATGGTCACACTCTGTCAGCTCTTGTGCTAAATAATACGTGTGGTCCTCCCATTTGTCCAAATTTCACTGCTCTTCTTACTAAACCAGACAACAACTCCTACTACTACTACTACTATTCCCTCTTTTTCTTCTTCCTTCTTCGTCTGAAACTAGCACCCTCCACTCGCCCATTGTGGGTAAACAACAGAAAGAAACAGTAAGGTTAGTGTGTTGTGGCGATACACACACAACACACACACCCACCAGCCAGCTCAGGGAATATCTATGGCAGTGTCTCAAACCAAACTCACCAGTGGAAGACGGCCAGTCCGTCCTGAGTGACAGCCGTTTAGCTTGCTGACAGTGCACCGACCAGACTACAGGAGGTAACTCCAGTGTTGTCAGAGAAGCACTAAGCTTGTCTATTTGACACAAGAGGCATCACTTGGTTTTATCTTTGTTGGGCAAATTTTGTACTGAAAACTCAACTTTTTATTTTTTGTATATTTGCTCGGATCCAGGAGAGAAGGTTTCTGTTGAGATATGGACTCGTGTGGAAACCTGAAGAGAGAGATGATTCATTGGTGGTTCAATCGTGTGCTTTGTACTGATGAACTTTAAGTTCTTGTGTGCTTTGTGTTTCTTGTCATCTGGCAGTACTTTTGAAATACCTGGTTGTGAGTGGGTCCTTTGTAATTGAACGTTGAATCATAACCAGGGCTGGACAGGGTTCAGAAAATTGTCCTTCATCCCCAGAGTGCATACTGTGCTATTCCCTCAAACCACAACAAAACTGAGTAGTAAGTGCTGTGGACAAGTAGACCAGTATAAGTGGACCAGTGTACTCACCCGCTCTTGACTGACCCCCTGGTAATCAGAGGTGACTGTGGAGTACATAATATCCATACTCAAGCTTCTTGTTCCTCCTTGTCTCTCACCTCCACTGCTACCTCAACAACCTGTCTCAACTCGTGACATATGGAGAGATTATTACCATTTACTGGGTGAGGCATAAACATGATTATAAATGAAAATCCAGAACTGTTGGAATTCCCTGAGAAACATGTTCAAAAAGATGTTTAAATTAAACAATACCATAACGGTTTGTTCAGTTAATGCATGGATCTGTTTCATCTCATTTCACTGGATGCTAACTATGCTGAAATAAGCTAATTGTAGATAAATCAGTATCAGTGACAGCTGATAGATGACAAAGACGAATCCTTCAATTATGTTATGAGTGTTGTTGTTGCATAGTTTTTCCACCAGAGGGCAGTTCAGTTGACATAATCAACAGTTCTCATAACTACACATAACAAATGTTAGGGGTTTTCTTTGTTTATGTTGTGTTTTTCTGAAAAGGTGGTGGTATCCAGTTTGATATTCGTTTTTTAACATCTTGGGTCATAACCACTTTTATGGTCAATCTGTCATTGATGTAAGGTCAGAGACTGCTTTCTCCTGTATGCCAGATTGCCAGTCCAGCACTGATGACAACGTTATTTACATTATGAGCTAAATGATATTCCTCCATTTTGCACTTACATTTCAAAAGTGGCTGATAAAATTACCGAGTGGCAGACAATAAAAAATATACTTACACACAGTTCAGAATCCAAACTTAAAATGATATGAAAGCAAAGTTTGGTATTTGGCCTTTGTATAAGCGCCAGAACATTTCTGCACGTGTGTGTGTGTGTGAGTCTTTAACTGCCTGTGTTCATATGTAGATGAAAATGATCCACAGCTGTAAAGTATTGACACTGGGACAGTTGGAGAGATAAGAAGTTTTCCAATTTGCACCCTTGGTGGCTTATTAGGGCATTTGGTACACACACACATACACACGCATGCAAAATCCCTCTGTCTTACTTTTTAGCTGTCTTTGGAGGACACACAATATTGTATTGTATTCTCTATTTGCTATTCTATTTAAACATGCAAGTATACACGCACACAATATTTTAAAAAACGATTTGTCACTAAAAATGACATGAGAGTAAAATAGAGTGTGCAAAAATTATATTAAACAGATAAAACTGTTGACAGAGTATCAAACTTTTGAAATCCTTTGTGTGACAGACATATAATGCATTTCTTTGTACACCAGACCGCCACTACTTACTGATATTGCATTATAAAGACTTGTCAGACCCTCACTATTGCGATTTAGACGCCTGATGTACTCTAATCCCTTTTAAAGGTGAGTCTGGTGAAAACTGACAAGGTTCTTATTGCTATTTCAAGTAGAATTTTACACTTTGCTCAGTAGAAAAATATGGTGGTAATGTTTCCAGGGTTAGTTCCTTCCTATAAGACTAGTGCTAAAGATGTTTATATTCCTGGAACTGTAAGATGGAAGAAAACCTATACCTAATGCAGAGATCCATCCACTATCAACACCTTATCAGGGGGGCATTCCCAGCTGGCAACCGGTGAGAGATACAGGTCACCGGGTCATCGCAGGGCACACACGATAAACCACTCAAACTCATGAGAACATGCATACTCCACACAGAAAGGCCGGGGACGACCAAGGCTCGAACCCCCGCCCTTCTTGCTGTGAGGCTACAGTGCTAACCACTGCACCACTGTGCAGAACATAATGGGAATTTTGGTATTAGAATCACTGTAATTGTTTGGACAAGTTACTTCCAAAATATAATACATTACAGATTACTAGTTATTCTCATTACAATATTACTGTCTCTGAATTGTAATACTTTACACTACTTTTGCGTTACTTGAGATTTACTTTCACTGTTATTTAATAGGAGCATTATGCAGATATTAAGATGTGCCTGCATAGGTGGGTTCAAGTGATGTGCAGATCACAGTTACAAAATTAACATTCTGATTAATAGCGGGTGGGTTGCGGATGGGTGAAATAGGAAGAATCATCTCCCTGTTATGAAAGACGCTGTGCACATTTACGCACAAGGTACAACAGCATAACTTCATTGATTATGTAAATCTCCTGACACTCCCACAGAATTGGTCAAGATGCACTGACAGCAGCCTCTCTAATCATGAAAGTAAATTGTTAAAGAAAACAGAATTCTATTTCCACATGATCTATGATTATAAGGATACAGAAAAATATAAATGCATTGCAAATACAAAAAGTAGCATATTGTCAATATATTAGAGACCCCACAAAATCACAAATCATGTTTTCAGGGGAGCTAATGTGTTACTAATAGGCTCCGCCTGGCTCCCATAGTTTGCCTACAATCTCAAACATCGAATCCAGCAACAGGAAATAACGTTCCTCTTTTACCCGCAACGTTTCACAGTGTTGATGAATTAATAATAAAACAAAACACCACTTAAATTTGCGTTAATATGCATTGTAACGAGCGTTACTGGGATTGTAAGAGGTAGAATATTACTGAAACTTTATTAATAATGCTTTATTTTACTGTTACAGCAAAATCAATACATTACTGTAATTGCATTAGCTTTGTAATGCCTTACTCCCAACACTGATGATATGAGTACTTAATAGTGGTTATAACTGTTTTACTAGTGAGTGCAAGCAGGAGGCTGGGATCTCAGCAGAAGGACCTGAATAGGTCAGTTGGGCTTGTAAATGGAACATGAAAATGTTTAAAGACCTCCTGATTAGACTCACATACAGTATAAATAGAAACAAGTGGGCAGATGGATAGATGGCCAGTGATAAAGGTGCAGAGTTTGGCAGGCCACAACACAGATTTGCAAACACATGCATGCATAGATAAACACACATACAAAATTAGACTCTGAACTTCCCAGAAAAACATGCCAACACACCCAAACACAAAATCACATATAACCACAGACAGCTGCAACATACCCATTTACAATTGCAGGGTTCCCCTAGAGTGGGTCTGATGGATGTGTGACAGCTGTGTTCTCTCATCGCCTCTCTCTGCCTCCCCTAATAAATTCTCAATTTCTCATTCAACTCATCAGCTAATTCACAAATCAATATCAATGAAACTACCCTTCAGTTACACGGTGCCCCCTTTTCAGTATGTGCGTGGTGTGTGTTGCTCGTCCTGTGCATTTTCCACCTGACTGCCTCTGGGTACGTATTCCCCTCACATAATGAATCAATATCAGTACGACCACCTTTACCTTTCACACTGTGTTTTTTCTATTTCCCTCTCTCATGGACATATCCCTAGCTTCACCCTTCTTCTTTTTACCCCCAAAAGAATTTGTGCATATTTGTTTTATCTGATACTTGTTTGTCCCAGTGTGAGAGTTTGTCTCCAACAAGAGTGTCAGTCATGGTCTTAGTCAAGCTGGCTGATGTTCCAGCCATCTGGAGCCTCATACCAGAGGATCATTTCCTATTTCTTTCCTGCTCCTTTATTTAAAAAACAACAAAAAAACAACTGTCTATTATGTTCCCATATTACATTTAAGTTTGAAAGCCATTTTAATAAAATTTGTAATGAAGGCTGGCCAGTGGTGCATGGCAACGATTATCACTGGCTGAGATTCATGCAGTTCAGTCCAGTGATGGGTATACATGCACAAATGTTTCCCAGCCTTTCTCTGCCGTTTTCTTACATTCTCTGACAAACACACATAGCAATGCCTGCGTGTCAGGAAACGTTAAGTGACTGTTAGTGTTGGGGCAGACAAATGTCACTGACACCCATGGTGATCAGAGGTCCATATGTGTCTCATTAGCAGCATCGCAGCTTTGCGTGTGTGTGAAAGACTAATGAAGGAAGGCTCTGTGTGGTGATATGCCTCATAGCACCGTGTCATCACACTTCTTGTTGTTAATTTGACTGCCATGGGAGAAATCAAGACATACAGAGGATGGACACAATATCATGAACATCTATGCAGGTTAATACATTTCAAAGTAATAAAAAAAATGTATGCTTGCGATGTCTATCGTATTTGAGTCTTGTTGAGTCTGGGGTAATAATGTGTTTATAGTATTTGTCTATTAAGTTGCATTAAACTGTGTTGCATTATTACTTCCAAAGCAGCAGCTCCTTTTGCAATCGGCCACTTGGACGAGTCCCCTTTTGTGAATGAGACATTGGACATATGTTACTCATATCAGTATAGTCTTGGTTGGGAAAATGAACGTAATAGATGTCATTAAACAAATGGAAATGAAAAAGAGAGAAACAACATAAAAAAAATTTTGTTAAATAAACCATAGCCTATTTTTATATAAGTACTCAACGGCACCCCAGATTCACACAGTTCCATTAAAAAATATCAGCAGAGGGTCACATCTGGTGGCCTTTCATTATTGCTGATCTCTTTTTTTTCTACAAAACTGCTTTTATAATCTAATTTAGCAGCTACCTTGAATACTTTAATGTGGTGCACTCACCTTTTGTCTACTATCAATGAGATTTCTTCAGAATAAGGGTTAATTAAGTTTTCTCTTGCTCACCACAGCCTTCCGTTTAATGCTCCTGCACTTTTTCTTTGAAGCAAATATAGTTTGCCAAACTGTTCCATTCCAGCTGAGTGTGTAATGAACTACTTATCACATCTCCTCCTGTCATTTTAGTGATCCTACATTAAATGCATATTGTTGTTAACATACAGTGTGGATTTGTGCATTTTATATCAAATAAATTTGGACTACTCCCTGGGAGAAAGAAAAGGAGGGGGTTTTGAGATATCAACCCTCAACAGACAGCTGAAGCGACCCAAAGGAAGAGGTGAAAGGTTGCTTTCCCTAAGTGCTGTTTCTGGGCAGTTCAGTCATAAAACTTGCCGCCTCTGATGCCGCAGCCAGATAACGCTTGGTGGCTGACTGTTAAAATGACAAAGAAACACTCACCAGAGATTAGCTTTCTCCTGAACAGCCTATCGGAACTCTTTTTAAGAGAGGGCAGGAAACCCTAAACTGCCCCCCACACACGTAACCATGACAACTGACCTCCCTCTTTGTTTAATTATCTCACATCAAAGGATATTCTCCACTTCACGCCCAGACGTGAGTTGGTGAGAAACTCCAGGACACCAGAGACACTGCCCTGAATTCCTTTGTGTAAACAAAGAGTACTGTCTCCTCAAAACTCAAAGCATTACCTTGTTTAATTAAATAATCTTTTAGTTACTTGATTAGGTCTCTCCACTCCATTTGAGTAGTTATGTTACCATGTTGGTGTTATTTGTTGTTGAAAAGAATCTAAATAAGTTAATTTTGCAGTGTTTTAATTTTCAGCAAGGATCCCTGACCTTTATTAATTTTACGTTGTAACCAATGCTTTGTTCCCAACACTTTCTGACACTTCCTTTAGAAATGATGATAAAGAAATGTCATCCTATACCCGATTTTTTTAATTTTCCAGCTCGAATTTAATAATAAAATAACTAAATTGACTAAATAATTAAATTCTAATCCTCATATAACCAGAGCTCCCCCAAGTGGACAAAATAAGTATTACACGCCATCGTCTGAAATGCCGTTTAATGTATAAATGTCACTCTGTATTTATCTTGTCCGTAATCTGATGCCATTCGTGTATCTTGCTTATATTCTCTAAGAACGTGTAACCGCCAATATATCCAGAAAACTAGTTAAGTTCCTCTCATCTGATGTGATTCCTAGGAAATGCTGACCTCAAAGTTTTAACTAACAATTGTTTTCCCTTTTATCAAAAGCTTAAAACTAAGAATAGTATACCCGTTTGACAATTAAGGTTTGATTGTGGGAAGATATTTGATTACAATATGCGCAAATAGATTTTTTTGATTAGACGTATTAAAAATTAAAGAAGAGACGGTCTCTCAGGAAACTGAAGATGAGCCCTCCCTCAGAGGAACAAAGGACTGCCCTCTGGGAACCACGCCCCAACAGACAAAAGCAGCGACCCACGCTGTCTCACTCTCAATAATAGAACCCCACATTCTCATTGTTTAGCTATTGTTTATCTTTTTGATGTATATGTAACCGCATTTATAGTCACCTTAGTTAGTTAATAAATTTCACTTTAATCAAAGGAATTGTGTGTGTATTGCCTATCTCCAAGTCCCTGCAACGAGAATTTACCCCTTCGATATGAGACTGACTGATTGATTTAGGATAATTGAGCGATTATTAACTAACTGATCACTAGTGAATAATTGTATAATTATTAAAATGAATTAAATCTCCGGTAGTGCCCTGCAAAAGGAGAGCTTTGTGAGTTAATATTCTCTGAATATTAAAATTCATAATTTTGTATTAATTCTCATAAGTTTATTAAGATCAAAAGTAGTCATGCTACAATTAAGAAGAGAGGCACACTTTACTGATTACACGCCTGGTGCACTTCAGATGACAGGCAACCTACTCTTTACCAATTCTTTAAAAAAAAAATAGCAATAACATGTCCATCACTGTGTGCAGAATTCATATTAACCACAGTGCAAAATGCTTTGTAAATCTGCTCCAGAGTATTTTCTGTTAATGTTGGATTGGTAAGGAGAAACACGGACTATCCTGTTAATTCCAGGCTGGTACACACAGTGTGTCTGCCAGACTTGCCAGAGTGGAGCTCTCTGACCTTTCCCTACCACCTGGTCTCTCCTCTCTGCAGTGTTTAGTAGCAGGCCGGCGTTGATTCAGGATGCATTCACGCTCACCCCTATCTCTCTGCCCCAATTTCACCTCCCTCCATCTTGTACAGATGGGTCACTACATTTGCCCTGTGGTGCCCCTATTCATGCCAGGTTGTAGTCACAGGTCAGCTTGCCTGTCATTTTCCCTCACAGGGCTGTTATCTCTCTTCCCAGTTCATTGGCATTCTCTATTTCCCATTGCTTTGTGTTGAAAAATGGCTTTTCTCTTTGCTCTTTCTCCTGTTTGTGATCTGTGCCAGGCTGGCCCTTTTTTGTGGCTGGCATTTAATCGTGACAAGTGATCCATGGAAACATAATACCTTCATGTGCACAAATTCACATGTGAATCTACCTTACTGCAGTCTCACCCAAATTAAATAATCATCTTAATTATTAAAAACATTTAGACAGTAGAAAGTATCTAGTCTTTACCTCAAGACCTGTGGGTGAGGACTGGTTAAATGAAAATGTTACATTTGTGTTTTCACAGCCTCTCTCTTCCTTTTGTCTCCATTTTCTATATACTGTAGCATTGAAATATGCAGGTTCCCTGGATGAGCTGCACATCGTGCTGTTGTAATGCTGAATTCTCGTCCTCGGTGCAGTTGGCAGTTCCTCACAGCAGAAAGGCCAAATCTCAGAGGGAACCTTCTTTGTGGCCAGTTCAGTGTCTCTGTTAAATTGTGATACCATGGTGTTGTGATACTGTAGGCGCTTTGGCGCTGTGGGCAAATAGCTTGTAAGAAAAGTTGCATTTAATATGATATTTTACCTCACAAAAAGTTATTAATATATAAGAAAAGTTTATATATTAAATTGTGAATTTTCCTAAAAAATGTTTGCACGTTGGCAAAATTGCCAACGCATTTGTTTTCTTTTCAGTGTGTTTTGATCGATAGGAAAAAGTAGTCCCGATTATCATCTCCGCTGTAGTAGCCATAGAATTGCCACCTTGGTGAGCAGCACTAGGTTGAGCTGTCTGTGCCCTGTGGCATTTTTACAGTGGCCACAGACAAATGCAGTGAGGTTTTCACCTCCCTGCCATGCATGTCTCTATACCCCTTTACCCTGTGCTAGCTTGGCACACAGCGGCACCTCCCTGGCAGAGGTTAAGCTGTTCATACCATGTGGAGATACAGCTTTCCTCTCTCTCCGCAGTACTGCTTGCCCTATGCTAGGCTGGCACATGTTGGCCTCTTCTTGGCAGACGCTGTATGATAACTCCTGCCGACTGGGGCTCTTGTTCTGCATAAGGTTGGAACAGGCTATACCAGCACATCTCAGTGTTGGTACCTCTCTGGCAGCCACTCAATTGTTCAACCCCAGAGTGCTCTGTCTGGGGCAAATCCCTTTGTCGCTCTGCATTTGCCTAGCACAGGGGTCGTCAGCCTGACCATTACTGTGGCACAGGGGGTTGCAAGATTATGTTTTGGGGTTAAATCTTTAAGATCTAGATGGAATAATAAATGTTTTTGAGCATGTTTTATAACATCATTTCACACATTGAATTGTCTTTTGTCTGATATCCTTGCTGCTTTTTGGCTGTGTTCAATTATTATGTTGAATAGAAATGGAAACATCATATTTTGGTCTAATTATTCAGCTCACACTGGGGCCAGATGTTAGTATATTCGTTCAGTTTTATGGCTTACAAGCCAAGGAATCTGGTTGGCCCAGTTTGTCTTTTAGTCACTGACCTGGCTTGTGGGGGCTTGGACCCTACAGGTTATTGTAATATAAATGGCATATTCTTGGCTTGGTATCGACAGTCTTATTCATGGGTAATGCCTCCATCTTTTGCCCTCTGTGTGCCAGGGTGCCCTCTGTACCAGATAATGCCCTGCAGGTCGGCGGATTTGGCAGCTATCTTTCTGTGATTCAGTGGTTTAGCACTGTTTTGTCCAAGGCGGTGTGTATGTGTTTGTGTGCCCATTAGGGTCAGTGAGTGGAGAGCTGTTACCTCCAGCTCTTCTTTTCTTTTTTGTGTGCTTCATCTCTTTCTGTCTCAGTCTGTATTTTCCTCTTGTGTTCTCTGCGCTACTGGCCTTCATTCTTTATCAGTTTTTCTCTAGCATTCTTGTTTTTCCTTTCCTCTTTTTCTGTTCTCTGTCCCTTCCCCTCTGTCTCCATCTCCCCTTGATTTCTCTCTCCTTCTCCTCATTTGTTCATCTGTTGCCCTGTTTATTCACTCCCACTCTCTTCCCTGCTGTCATCTCTGTCTTTTTGTCTTTTGTGCGTTCTGATCTTCTTTTATCTGAGCTGTCTACATGGTGGGCTGACAGAGACACAGACACACATGGGGGCACACACATACTGCACATAGGAACACAGTCATCCGTACAAACTTTAAAAATCTGGGCACAGAGGAGATTCACAACTATATACACCCACACGCAAATACAAAAACACTGTCATACTGTGTGCCTTTACCAGGAAGAGGGCTGTTTTCAGGATGAGTCACTCTATACAGTGTTTATTTCCCTCCCTCTGTTGGGAAACAACAGCCTTCAGAAGCTAAAACCATGGCAACAGCCTCTGCAGTCCTGACTATGGGATCTCGGCCACATCACTTTAGGAGCCACACATAGGCAGACAGACACAGACATGAGGCCTTGGACACACACACACACACACACACAGACACACACACACACACACACACACCATGGCAACTGTATTTCTTTCCATAACTGTGGACTCACATCACCTTTGAACCTCTTAGAAACCCCATGGAGATGGCTTATGTCTGTTCTCATCTTTGTGTTACAAAATCTCATTTTATTTATCAACTTTATGAGTACTTGCTATTCAGAGGACACAGAGGGCTTGTGTGACTTGTGAGACTGTGTGTATTCAATATTGATGAAGCACTGGATAAATCTAATAAGGGACTAGGCTTCAACCTAGAGGATGGACCACACCACCCACAGAGGCTGGAGAGAAAACTTTAGGCGAGAAGAAGTAATGATTGAGGGTGTTTTAGCAAGGACTGTTCCAGTTTCTCTTTTAATATTTTCCCTGCCACTCCGCGTATCTCACTCGCACTTAAACACACACAAACAAAAACACAACTACAGCACTGTTTGGCATATTTGTCTTTCTATTGAATCTGTTATGTTACGTGGGAGTACATGTGCATTGAGAATCTCAATTGGCAAGTTTAATTGGGAGAACTCTGAACATAAAGGTATGTTTTCTGGTCCAGAGCACTTACTACTAAGTTCTCCTGGCTATAAAATTGATCTTAATCGGTGTAGCCCCATCAGGAGATTGTTGCAACATGGACTTTTTCTCTTGACTTACCGTCACTGCTCTGCTGCTAATGCTAGCTGCCATTTGCTAGTTAGCTCAGTTAGCGATCCTGTTAACTGACTCACTCAGACTTGGAGCTTAGAGTACTAGTACTGGTGCTTACTCTGCTAGCAGAATAGCATTGGATCGCTGCGAGGAAGATGTTTTTAAGACTGGGGCAAGGGACCCAGCGGGGAATGCTGCCAGGAAGTGGCGCCGGATTGAGCACCAGAACTGGAGCCGACAGAGCAGCCTCCCAGTGAACAGGACCAGGACCGAACACAGCCTCCAAGACCGACAGAGGCCAGTTTGACAACAGGGAATATAGTACCAAAGTTCTGGCCACGACTCTGAGTCCAGGGATGACAGCGGGTTCAAAGGGCGACAGGAGAGGCGTGAAGTGGGAGAGGAGCGAGTTTTTAGTGAGTTAATTTGTAAGTGAAGTTATATATCATCCATTGTGTTTATAGGTTTGGGAGTATTTGTTCTTGTGAAGTAAGAAGTTTTTTATTCCCATGTTTTGAAGAACAAGACTTGTGTGATGTTATACTGTGTTGAAATAAAGTAACAAAATGCTCAGTCTCTTTGCTGGTTGTACCTCCAAATTCAGAATCATTACCGCTTGTAGTTGACGGGCAGCTTGCTTTATGCACCTGCCCCTTGTAAAAACGCCACACATTTAACCGACTGAAAAATAATCTGTTCAAATGTGGCCCATTAAAAAGAAAAACAGGAAACAAAGTCTTTCGCTTTCTCATTGTTTCTAAATGTAACACTTGTAGTTCAGCATATTTAATGAAGTTGATGTACTTGCATTCTTGCAATTTTTGCACTGTATCCACGTGGCTGAATGCACCTATTGTAAGTTACTTTGGATAAAAATGTCTGCTAAATAAACGTAATGTTAATGATATAAGACAGTTAAATGAATAAAATGTATGCATTTTGTTTAGATTTTTCCTACATTTATGTTTCACTGTGGAACAAAACCCAACAAAACAGTGAAACACATATTTTTTTATTTTGACTTGAAATCTCTCGGTGTGCTTTTTCAGTTGTCAGTTTGACTGTTCATTAAAAAGGTGTCATGTTTCTGAAAGAGCCAATTTTGTCAAGGGTTTGAAAGGCAAGATGTGTGTGCTTTGCAGAGAGTCAAAAACAAGGGGAAGAAAGCAGATACAGCGGGCAATAAAGATGAGATGGCGGTTCTCTAAAGTAAGGAGCCTGATGATTGTTCTCCCTGGGTTCTGACCTCATGCATTGGTAAACAGGCGTAGCTTTGGTTCAGACAAAGTGGCACACATGCACTCACCCGAACATACTCTTTTGTGTCTTGCCCACTAGACACACGCTCACTCACACACACACAACATGAGTCATTTGAATACACCTGCCTAATGTGTTTACATCTCATTTCATGCAGGGACCATTTAGAAATTAAGTCCTCTCACTCATGGGTGAAATGGTCACCAGGGGAATGTGTTGACTTGCACATATGACTCCATCATTTTCTGAGGGGAACCATGACATATTAGGCACAGACACAAAAATGCAGGCACAAGTTTTATGTATGCAGATGGCAACACACACATGCACACAAATACTGTTGAGAGTCTTTTAAATTATGTGGCATCTTTACGCGTTCCTATTCAGGGGCAAAGTAATTTTCTAGCCTATTCCAGCCAGAAAAACTCCTGTCATCAAACAAATGACACCCCAGAGGTTTTTAGAGGACCAAAGGGTGATTACAAGGTATTACTCTATTAAACAACAGCTATTAGTTAGTTTTTAGGGTTTCTTTGGTGTGTTTTTTTCGTATTAAGGGAACTGCATGGAAAACTGCATGTCTTTTTTTTAGATATTACACTTGAAGAAGTAGGATCATGTTACATTTTACTGAAGTTCCACAACTACTGAAGGATTCAAACTGGTTTTCTCCCACCAGACTCCTGTAAGGTAAAGAGGGAAAGCTGGCAGTGGACCAAACCGCTGTGAGGCAAGGGAGGGAGGACTCAAAATGTTTCTAAACTTAAAATGCACTTTTATTGCCCCTTTTGCGTCTGTGTTGTATTACTACTTACACAATTATTCTCTTATATATCATTATATTATTTAATGGTTTTAAAGGGGGGGACAACCCCCCCACCCCCCACGCACACTTTCCGCCTATGCATACAACACCCTCTCTCTGCCTGAATCTGTCACTATCTGTGTCTCTTTGAGTGTCACTCTAGCCATGTTTCCATCTAATTGTCATGTGAATTTTAAGCGTACTTTTGAAATGTTGCAAAAAAGACATTGCGTAAATATGTGCATTTCCATCAGCTAATAAACCAGGAGCTAATAAACCAGGCTACGGCAAGCATAGTTACGTCAGTAGTTGACGTTACACATGGCTGTAATAAACAAGACGTATGGGCTCCTAACCAGAAACAAAACCAGCCGCATGGAATGGATGGCCATTGATCTTAGATAAATGGAGAGATGTCCTCAGAAATGTGGGCAAGTTGCTACCAGCCATGTCTCCGCATGTTATGGGAATACCCGGTGTTATGCCGAGTTTTGCATGCCTGCCGAAAATTGCATGCACCTCCAAATAATACTTTTAAACGTATAATATCCTTTGTGTGGTTCATCAATGGTGATAAATGATACGAAGTATATATTTTATTAATGTTTAGAGTCGTTAATATTTTATTACACTCAGTAGAAGAATATGCAAAAATATGCGGTGATAACCGCGTTTGATCAGTGTGCAGAGCAAAGTATCTGAAAAGGACCTTTAAGAGGTTGTTGCATAATTCGGCAGAACAGATGATGAAGGCAGAAACAGCTGATCAGTCGTGTCGCTACGTCAGAACTTATTTGGAAAAAGTGTTTCCATTTCCCATTTAGCGCATTAGCTCTTTTTCGACAAAGGCAAAAACCACCTCAAGCGAGCGTAAAACTTTTTTTGCGAAATTAAGGATTCCCCCCCCCCCCCAATTTTGCCGTTTCCATCAACCTTTTCTAATGCGATACTTCAAAATGGCTACTGTCTCTCTCCATCACATGCCCTCTGTCTTTCTCTATCTGTAATTAGTTTTTTCTCCTGGTAGAGAGGAATGGTAGTTGTGATGGGAAATAGTTACTTGGATTTTTCCCAACTGTTAATGATGGTTAATATAACCCACTGGTTGAAATGCCAGTAGGCTAGATCTTCTCATATTTGCTGTTTTTATTTAACTCTGTGCTGGTATTGCATGGTACACCCCCAATTAATTTATTATTATGACCTGCTCCTTTTAGCTTTGTTGCACCTGCCAGAGTTAGACAAACTACAGCTTTATCATTCTATTTGTTGCATGGAGTCTAGTGGACTCAGCAGAGGTCTAAACAGCCAGGATACTGAAAAGAACTCTGCAGGTTTGCAGTAGTCAAACAACTGCTGGAAAAAGGGAATATGGGGTCATTGTGTTATAATTACGACCTTTTTATATGGGCCAATATGGTAACAACTCTACCCACTGCAATAATCACTTAATGTAGTTAAAACCTCAAAATGAATATAGTAGAGTTAAGAGTTAAAACACTGTATTAGGAATAAGTAATAGTAATAACAATAACTCAATGTCTGAATGTAATGCCTTGTTGCACTAAAGGTTTGTGAAACTTTGATGAAATTAATTTAAAGAACGTGATGACCTGTGGTGTTGCATTTGATTGCTGTCCTGACAGTCTGCAATATCATAATTAGCACATGCAATCACATTATCATCATCATTATTATTATTATTATTTTAAAATTCAATGTTGGCAATTTAGTCATGTTTACTGCAGAGTGCAAACAGAATAGGAGATCAAAAGCTTTGATCATGTTTTTTAACATATCAAGAAAACATGTGTTTTCAATATCTAATTATATCATATGCTGACGTTCTGACAATTGTTGCCACTAATTTGAAACTCTTTTTATGTTATAAAATTGAACATAAAATGTCATATGCCATTACATTATCCACATCTTATAGCTATTGGGCACTTTTACCTTATTCATATTACATTATAAGTTCATACTACACATTTTTAATACAATATATTAAATGATCACACTATGCAAAGTATTATTGTATATTTTAGTATATTAGAAGATTTTATAAGGTCTAGATGAGATCCTTGGGGCCCTCCACTGCCTAACAATGGTTTTACGGCTTCAATCTGAAAAAGGTATGGTTTTATGTAAATGGCCTAAAATATATTGTATTTCTTCCTTCTGTAGACAGCCTGTGTGTCCCTTTTCTCTGCACCATCCATTTGCCAGTGCAAATGTTTGGCTGCTCTGTTTAATAGTCAGGGTTGCAGTAGGAAGCTGTGATGAGACCTAGGTAGGTTTCTGTGTTGTGTATGTGAGAGATAAAGACATGAGTAAAAATGAGAACGCGCGTCTGGGACTATATTTGTAAGAGGGCCTTTACTTAATATAACAAGAAAACTCTTCACTGTGTACACTAAAGTTGAAATAACACCCAACTAAACAGATTTATGTAGTGTAATGACTATGCTGAGGGACGTGTGTGGGGGGTGGTGACAGAGAGTACTGGATAAGATAATGAAGAAGACCTACCTAATATGCTGACAGATATGAGTTTCCATGCTCTGTGAGGCGTTGAGATAATTATAAGCCAGCAGGTGGAACTAAGCACTGTCACATTTGCCCAACTGAAGTGTCCTTGAGCAAGACAGTCAATTTCTAGAGGCCCTGCCTTGTGCTCTGACCTCCCTGTCAAGAGTAGAAAGCACAAAGAAAAAGAGCCTTCCAATTGTAAACATTTGAGTATATTGTTATTATAACAGAGGGCATACTTGGCGAGTGTCTTTAAGTGCAGCATCTCTGACTGTGAGTCAGGACCCAAAATGGATCTCAGGGCTGGTGCCTCCCTTTATGAGACTGCTAGTGTGTTTTAATGAGACTCGGTCCTATGGTGAGGCTAGAGTAAACAGTTTGCTTCCCGCATTGAAAACCACCACAAAAAACCCTACTTCAGAGAATTACTCAGCTCAAAGAGGTTTTTTTTTCCTGCTAGAGAGAACAGGAACATTTTCTACAAGCAAGATTCCCTTTGCTCCTTTAGTGTTCATTAAAACAGTACATTAACTAGCAGTAAGAACCTTTTTGGAGCTGGTGCTTTACCTTTGATGCTATGAGCCTGACTTGTAATTACCAGGATGTGTCCACATTTTTACTGTGGAAGAGGTCGAGGGCCAATGACAGATATAATGCGGAGCCGGGCTGTGCAATTAAGTGCAGCTTTGTGTGTTGCTGACTTGTGCTCAGCTGAAACATAATGAACTGAATTTACAGAGAGTGTCCAATTATTTTTGTACATAAAGGTTGGTAAGGCACCTTTTTGACATAACACCTTAAAACGCATCACAGTTAAGTAGTGATTTGCGTTTTTATGTCATGTACATTAGAGCTGAACGATTTGGGGAAAAAATCGAATTTTTCAGCCAGATATTGCGATTACGATTCGATTTGCGATTTTTTTAAATTTATATTTTGCTAAAGTTCAATATTCACTGCCAGTCTATTTTTGACTGAAGCTATGTCAAGCAGCACAGAGCAGATGAACCAGACAGGAAGTCAGACACAGAGCGTCATAGATAATCCGGTCGATTTTCAAAATACCCTTTGCAGACTCCCGATCGTACATCAACAATAAACACAGTTAAACCAGACCAAAAAAAGAGACACAATTGAACTATGTAGCCTACTTAACCATAGTAGAAGCACAAAAATCAAGGAAAACTGAACAAATAAGCAAAATCTAAATAACTCAGCAAAATCAGACGGTTAAAACGCTCTCATTCTGAAATTCTCCATGTGGATATGTAACGTTAGCCTGCACAGAGCAGAATGGAATGGGCTCACAGAGAGCTGTTATCCGTAGTTGAAGCACACAAAATGACAACAATAACAACATGTTAACAACGTGTACGCTAAACACTTTGTTGAAACACTTCAGTGTGAATTCACACCGGACAAAACCGCCCACAGCCGCTGCCTGTGTCGGTTCAGCTGACACCCTTATCCCACATGTTTTCCTCTAGTTTCGTTTGTTGCCGTAACAGGACGCGCATGGCGCTTGTGATTGGCGAGCAGATCTGTCACGCAAGGATGACAACGGAATGAATTTGTAAGTGGATTACTGTTTAAAACGGGTCAGCGCTGTGTAATTTAACCTACATTTTAATCGCCGTCATCACGATTAGATAATCGCATTCTTTCAAATCGCAATTTCGATTTGAAAACGATTTATCGTTCAGTCCTAATGTATATATGAATGGACAGTTTTACACCTGCAGATCTCTGTGATTAAACCCATACAGCAGCAGCTAGGTACATATTTCGGTAAGCTCATTTCTCTTTACAGGAAATATGCTAGAATCTTAAAAATGCTAAGAGAGGTCAGAACAGCCAAAACGACTCTTCATAGCCTAGAGAAACTTTTTAACGTTGCACAGATTGATACCACAGGGTCAGCCTTGAGCACGCTTGCTCCCTTGTCACCTCTTCCCATCAAGCAGCAGCATTTATCTCTTGGACAGCCGCAAAGGGCTGAGTCCTTTTTAATGATTTTTCCACTATCTGATACACCATAAGAGGATGAGGCTACTGGTGAACCAAAGTCACAAAGCTCAAGCGAAAGAGTCAATTAAAAATCCTTTATCTTTTTGAATGACAAAGAATCCTGATAGGTAATGTGCATATTTTTGGATTATATATATATATATATATATATATATATATATATATATATTTCCTCATTGTCCTCAAAGTGGTGTAACGTGACTTTGTTAATTTACAGCCAACCATGCACGTCCTTAATCTAACCCTGATTATATACAACCATTTGAGTTATGTTTAAAATTTAAATGACACAATATCCTTGGACTCATGGCAATTAATATGTCACTTTATCTTTCTGACCATTGTTAAATATAACCCATTATTGTAAGGTAGGCCGCATGCATGCTCCTTTACAGCGTTGTCTGGTGAATGGATACATTACTGTCTGACAGTCCGATTCCCAGGTTATAGTCAAGTAGTGTTCAAGACGCAAAGCAAAAACAGTTAACTAGCATAGCACAAGATGCTCCTTTGAGTGTTTGTATGTGTATGAGTGTATGAGCATTAGAGAGCGAAAGTGATTTTTGCTGTTTAAAGGCATGCCTGCTGGTTTACTGTAAGAAGAAGGTGCCTACTGTCACTTTTTTGGTTTGGGTTAAAGTCAGAATTAGGGTTAGGCAGATCCCTGTCACATACTGTTGATAATAAAGGGGAAATCCACCTTTATATAAATGTGTCTTCTGGTATTTCGAATAGTTATGTAAGTCAGCATCTACAAAGTCAGTTGAGTGAGTAGCTTTATAGACCTTTTACCCAGTGAGTTTGATGGACATTGTTGTGGGAAGAGGCTTCAAGGTCAACATTTAGGTTGCCCTCCAGTGATCAGCCTCTTTCATACATCATTACATCTGGCCTATCAGTGCAGGGACAGACTGCACATTTGGACAGTTATTATTCAGAGAGAGGCTTTTCTCGCTCTCCCACATCTGATGGGCCGGTGAGACCTCAGAACATGTCTTCGACCTGTCTTAAAGCCAGCAGAGGCAAAGTGTGACTGTTTTTAAAATGGAGCTGAGAAAGACAACAAGGTGAAAGACAGGACACCCTGACACACTTTGGGGAATTTAAAAAGAAAAGTTAATTTGAATAAAAATGGTTAAAGTGGCTCAAAGTGAGCTGAGAATAAAAATTGAGGAAATGAAAAGCAAAATGGCCTTTCAGAGCAATTCATATACAACATGTCCTCAACGTCTTTCCCTCCCTCCTCCCACTGCTGATATTTTCCCCCTTGCTTTTTTGAATGCTAACAGAGGCAGATTGAAAGACAGACCTTGGTTTATTGTTAGTCTTTCTCTCTCTTTCTCGCGCTCTACCGATCATTGTCATTCTTTCACTTTCTTTCTTTTTGCTCTCCTTTTCTTTTCTCGCTCCATTTATGACAGGTCCCCACAGTGTCCTTCAGTCATGACTTACGGTTAAAAGGCAATTACCCAGTTAGACTTGAGGAGTCTGAATCAATACATGCCTGCAAACACACACACACACACACAGACGTTGTAGACGTCCTGGGAACACAAGAGTATTATTAAATAGTTACTCTTTTCTCCGGCTTAAGGACAATTGCGTCGACATAAATGCTGCGTGTGTGTATGTGCGTATGTTTGTGTGTGCAGAAAATGCTGAATGACTTCAATGGAGTTGTCAAGTCTGAATTGTGATTGGGGGTTCTTTCAATCATTTGTTTCTTTCCTGCAGAGAGATACGGACAGTGGGGTAGAGAGGAAAAAGTTTGAACAGTATGTTCCCTCTTCACTGACTCACCAGGATGCTTCCTGTGGTTTTCTTCTTCTTTGGATACGCTGTGTGTGTGTTGTCACGTTTGCGCGCTGCCTGTGGTTTTCCTCTTTTGTTTAAGATCTGTGGGATATCCTCCGTGAATGGTCCCTGTGTATTCTCTACAAAATGACAGCAACACTGGAGAGGCACACGAATCATAAATTTCAAGAAAATTTTACTCATGCATATGTTTTTATGCCTCCGCAGTGGCGATAGCTTTAGCAGGAGGCATTACGATTTTTGTGTTGTCCATCCATCCCATTCTTGTAAACACAATAGTTTAGGAACGCCTTGAGGGAATTTCTTCTAATTTGATACAAACGTCTACACAAGAATGAACTGATTAGAATTTGGTGGTCAAAGGTCAAGGTCACTGTGACCTCACAAAACAACTTTTCCTGTAACTCAAGAATTGATGACCATATTTCACAGTTGGTCAAACAATAAATTAGTGACACTTTTTGTCATTGTTACCCCAAAATGGTACAAAACACTTTTTGGATTTAAACTGCAACTTGACTGGGTTGTGGAGGCATTCAACAAAGGGGTAGTAATTCTTATAGTTTTGCCATAACAAATTTTGATTGTAAGTGACTGCAGCAGACTATATGGCATGGTTTGAGAACTCAGAAAGCATTGTTGAACATTCACTCATTGCACATATGTATGAAACGGCAAAATAATGAAGGTATGGTTGTCATTGATGTTACCAGTCTGTGTGTTTCATGTTGGTATTCATTTTAGCTGATATATTGGGATAGGTTGGCTGAGTACAGTTATAGGACCACTACTAGCAGCTTGAAGAAATACTTAATATGACATTTATAGTTGTTAATAAGGTGCTGTTGATTTGGCTGGCTGGCTTTAGCGCTCTCTAATGTGGAAGCTGGAGACAGAACTGCCACTACAGCCCAGTGCACATGCTACTGTTTTACTGTAAAAGATGGTTAGTAAATTTGATTAAAGAAATAGCCGTGTAATTTCTACAAAGTAGTAAAAATCAATGAGGCGGTCAATTCTGGCTTACAGTATATACTGTTATGAGCATAGGACAACATGAATCAGCTCCATTTGAGGTAAGGCCTGTCATTGTTAAAGACTCCCTTTATGTTCAGTAAATGGGTATCTTACATTCCCATTATTCTCTTTGTGAATGATGATTCTGCTTTTTGCACGGCATTCCCAGTGACTCAAAACAGACTGGATGCAGAGTCTTTCCTTAGAATCACTTGGTAGCCTATTTATTTATTTATTATTTAACAAGTACCGACCAGGTAAAGCAACAGCGAACACAGAGTGCAGATGTTGGTTTTGGTTGTTTGATAGGCTAAGTCATTAACAAGCCAGCATGATAATGGGCCCTCCGTAGAAAACTCCGTTCTGTGTCTTTTGAGTGACTTTATAAAACATAATGCTGATGGAGAAAGTCAGGGAGCAGGGAGAGAGACAGAGCAGGTGTGTTTGCAGTGTGAGACCAGAGGTGTAGATGTGTGTCATTGTGATGTATGTCAGCCATCGCAGATGGACAATGACATTGTCTGTTTGAATGGCACCACTTTGTTGTGTTGTGATTGGTAAGTGTATCTAGGGCCCTATGAAATCTGTTGTCATTTTTGCCAAATTCTGTCCTTACAATTTAACCATATTTTGTCATCAGAAAGAGTGTGAATTCATGAGGTGGATAAATACAATTGAACAACTCCATAAGAAAGTATTAAAAATGTAATCAATATCAATGAATCTGATGTAACAAACCAAATGTGCATATATAAATGTTCAAATGTAGGCTTATTTGCAATTATTAATGTGCATAATTCACAATGAATGTCCCGTATTAACTAGGTTGTTACTTGATTAGTGATCATTTCTTCTGATAGATCTTCTGCAGGACAGCCTCCATATGCTGCTAAACATAGCTTTTTATTTTTTTTTATAACGGAATATCTACTCCTTCATATACACACTCAACGAGCTTGCGTCTTACACATACAGAAGGTCCTGCATCTTTCGATGTGGTTGCACTTTTGAGAGTTTGTTGAAGTGATGAGCTCCAGCTAGCATGCTGACTTTGATATGACGGGTTTTGTTTGTGTGTGTGTGTGTGTGTGTGTGTGTGTGTGTGTGTGTGTGTGGATAAGTCAGTTACCCACTTGGCCCACCTCAGTCAAAAAAGTCTGGACACACCACTGTGTTTCCTGTCCATTAACTGATTTCACATTCTCCTGTATTAAATTCTTGTAATATTTTAACACTTCAAGAGATGGGATTGTCGGCTTCTCAGTTTTTTTTCAACCCTCATACAGTAGATTTGGAAACAATCAAATGTGCACTCAAATGTGTATTGTGACCGTTGATTATGTGATGTAATGACATTTTGTCTTTATGAAGTTGTACAGAATACGGTACTGAATAGGACTAAAAAATGATCAGCCCATTTGCAAATTTACTCTCTGCAGTCGAGGTCACTGGAGTTTCTGTCTCTGACTTTTTATTGCTGTAATTGATGTGGCATATATATTTTTGTTTTGTTTTGCTACACACTTATCTGGTGATGATTTATTACTTTTTCATTATTGCATATTTGATTATTTAGAAATATGCAGTCAATCACTGGATCTTGATTATTACTTATTTTCTTCACTCATATTTATATCCTTCAAAATATCTGTAAACACCATTTGGCTGAACTAACTGATTAACAATCAGTAGTTTGCAAGAGAGTAACTAAATTATGTGATCATGTACTAAAAATGCATAATGAATATTAACCATGCGTTCAACCATGTGTTTTTAAACACTAGTGGGAGATACTGACATTGATTTGACATGTTGTTCTCTTTAAAGGAAACCAATGACAGTGTTGACATTTGAGTCACAGGTACAGACACGCTGGCATTCATATGGCTAGATGGACTCTGTGCATTTCACCTTGTTGCCGTGGTGACATGCTGGTTTTACTGAGCCTGTTTCTGTGGTCTTCATATGTGTACATAGTACATGTAGGAGGGGGGTGTAGCCATAAAAACAGACACATAGCAGAGCACACACACATACAAACATGGCTGCCCATCCAAGCACACACCCAAAAGCATCTGATGAAACTGTTTGATTAGTGTAGAGAGCAATTTATTTAAGAACAAAATAACTAACCAAAATGCAAGCGCGCACGCACGCATACACACACACAAAGAAAACCTACTCCCCCTCCTTATTCCAGAGAGTTGATTAAATTGGGATTATTATGGTGAGCAGTAACCATGAAAATTCAGATTGGGGTCATTCAGGTCAATCTGTATAAACAATAGATTTGCAATGCTGCTGAAAACTCCGTCGTACTGCCAGATTTGTGTAGCATTCTGATTTGTTCGTATATATTTATGTATATAAATATGATTCCCTTTCTATACACTCACCATAGGGTTGCAATGGTATGAGATTTTCAAGGTACGATAAGGTTTGTTTTACAAACGCTTTACTATACTTTCACAAAATAGTCTGTCCTGACAGACATGAAACTTGATATAAACTTAGAATTCTAGAATTCAACACAGTAGATAAGCAAACGTACACAGTATGATAACTGTCAATTTTCATACCATGGTATATCACTGCAACCCTACACTCATGTTCCTTCCATAGCTAAAGTCTCATATGGCTCACACAACATGAACAACATGCTGGATATGTTGATAGGTTTTATAACTCATCTCCATGGCATGTGTCTTGAGTATTTCACAATACCACTAAATCCAAAGTATATATTTTTTTTTATCATGGCAGCAGGTGTATCCGTGCACAGTGGTCAAGAGGTTTCTTTTCAGTGCCATTCACAAATTAGAAATTAGAAGGTTTATTATCACACACAATGGATTATATAAAACATTCCACTGGTTTGTCTTGTTTCTGACTGCAACAAAAGAAACAAAAGAATAATGGCAAGTTGTGTAAGTGCCGTATTGGTTTTCCATTCTAAAACAGTAATATATGTGGAGGTTTGTTTAACTAATGTACGGCATGACAAGCTAACATGGCTCATAATCCAAGGACGGTTAAATCAAGGGAAGATGTTTCACCTCTCATCCAAGAGGCTTCTTCAGTTCTATACTGAATATACTTTGTAAGTGAACTGAATAAGCCTCTTAGAGGAGAGGCTAAACGTCTTCAAGTATCTTCAATCAAGTCCAGTTGCCCTTGATTTAACCTTTCTTTGATAAATGACCTGGATGACTGACAATCTTGGGGGTCTTCAGTGGGCAAATAAAAGACATAGACAGACATTTGTTTCTTAATTGCTTGATTGGTGATGCGAAAACAGTAGCACTCTCTATGGAACCCGAATATAAACACCACTCAACAAATCGTCCATCTTGCCCATGAAATTCAAACAATGGTACATATAGATTTCCCTGGTAAATGGTGTAGAGCTTCATTGCATCCATTGGGGCCATAGCAGCACGTTTTGTGGAGGCAATTTACTGGATCAATTTTAAGACTTTTTGTACCTTTTTAAAGGCTGTTTTGGGGAGGTTGTTCGTTATTATCATTATTATTATTACAGGTGTAAATGTTTTGGTCTTTAGGTGACACTGCAGATAATTTAATTAGACCAGTGCAGTCCCTGTAAACACAGACATTCTTTTTATTAGTTCTGGTATGGGGTACCTGAAGCATCAGCCAGGCATTGGAGCAACATAAATATGTACCAGCTTTCTACAGCAGTCAAAGATGAGATGCATGATGGCAATTTTCTGGCAAGGAATTTGTCTTGTCAACCTTATCATTTGAGATGCAGTGATGAGTGTTGTAATTACCACCGGTAATGAACCTAAGACTGAAAAGGTAAACAGGATGTAAGGATCCCCATAATCCAGAACTCAGATGGAAACTGTAATTATATTAAATCTTCTGTAATTGTGAGAATTCTCGTCAGGTAAAAAGCTGTCTTGCCAGACTCACGCAATTGACATTTTTCACATGCTGTCAAGCCACACATTCATTTTCTCATGCAGTGAAATACAAATGTATTAATGATAAAACAGACTTGCGTAGCTAATAAACTCCGCCCAGCTGATGCCACTCCATGTAAGCCCTAATAGAAATCAACCGCACCGCTTGCGTTATGAGTCCAGACAGCTGGTAACATAGCTGGTAGAGTTTTGCTACATAAACATCTTAAAAGTGAAGCGCGACTTTGCTCTGTTTGGGACTGCGAGCACTTTATCGGAGTTGCTGAAGTTAACGTGTGTGTCAGTCTGTGGTGAGATTTCTGCCTGATAATTGTTTCAGTTACTTTCGGTTTCACATGCAACATGCAGTCCCAAACTGCGTTGGTCAAACGGTCTGAACGTTACTACCAGCGGACACAGATATGTGTGAGAGTTTCTGAATGTGCAGAAAGTTTTGAACATGAGTAGAAAACCTGGTGAAACAGAGGAGCTATTAAAGTCCAGGAGTTTCTAACTAAATAAAAATTCAATAATTTATCATTGACGTGAAAAGGTGCCACAATCACATTTAAAGAGCTTACTTGAGGTTACTGTTCCCCAAACAAAGACACAGAAGAGGAGGGAAGACTAAATCATGACTCAGCAGGGATGATATTACATGAGAAAAGTTGATCTACAGGAGAAACAGATCTGAAAGCAACACAGAATGCCTGAGAGCTGCACTGACTTAGATTCTGGTAGAGTTAGGCTATAGAGTTTGAATTGTCACCTGCTACCTGTATAATGTTTTTGTCTTTACATAAAAACAATCACTATAAACTGGTGCATAAAAATTCATCAGAATGCAGGAAATAAAGTGTTTAATACTAAAAATTTTCATAAACACTGAACAAAATTATGAATACTTTTGTTCTTGCCCCCATTCATCATGAGCCAACTTTCTCTATGCACACAAAAGGCCTATTTCTCTCAAATATTGTTCACAAATCTGTTTTGTTTTTTGTGTTATTGAGCACTTCTCTTTTGCCGCGATAATCCATCCACCTCACAGGTGTGGCATATCAAGATGCTGATCAGACAGCATGGGTATTGCACAGGGGTGGGGTGCCTTAGGCTGGTCACAATAAAAGGCCACTCGAAAATGTGCAGTTCCATCACACAGCACAATGCCACAGCTGTCACAAGTTTTGGGGGAGCGAGCAATTGGCATGCTGACTGCAGGAATGTCAACCAGAGCTGTTGCCCGTGAATTGAATGTTCATTTCTCTACCATAAGCCACCTCCAAAGGCATTTCATAGAATTTGGCAGTACATCCAACTGGCCTCACAACCGCAAAGCATGTGTAACCACACCAGCCCAGATCCTCCACATCCAGCATCTTCACCTCCAAGATTGTCTGACACCAGCCGCCCGGACAGTTGCAGCAACAATCAGTTTGCCAAAGAATTTCTGCACAAACTGTCAGGAACCGTCTCAGGGAAGGTAATCTGCATGCTCATCATCCTCATCGGGGTCTTCACTTGACTGCAACTTCGCACAGCCATTGAAGAGGAGTGGACCAACATTCCCCAGGCCACAATCAACGACCTGATCAACTCTATGCGAAGGAGATGTGTTGCACTGCGTGAGACAAATGGTGGTCACACCAGATACTGCCTGGATTCCAGACCCCCCCTGAACGCCCCCCCCAGATTTGTTAAACATATGAATTCGTGATTTGTCAGGTCTGTCAGCAGGACAACAACTTCTAAAATGTTTGTTTTCTGAATGGAGTTTGGATCAATTAGGGCTATGGGTCACAGTAAAGTACAATGATAGCTGGAATAAAGTTACAGACATGTTTTCTGAACTCACCAGGTAGTTCAACCTCCTCGATTTCTTTTCTCCAAGTAATGTCCAGTTTTGTCCGTTTTTTATATAAATATGAAGTCGTAGTCCGACAGAGCTAACGACGCTAACAACAACATTGGAACCGGATGTGCACGGAAGCTAGCTGCTGAGAAGCTCCAGTGAAGATAAATCAACGTTGAAATCCCAAAAACAAGTAAACAAGTTAACAAGTAAAAAGCTAATTTAATAAAAGCAATTAACTCCGAGCTCCTCCCGCGAGTAAACGGCGTAGTTGTCAGAGCAGAATCCGACCGATTATGGGTGTTTATTTGTCAAATGTTTGCAGCGCTGCTCCCTGTTCCTCTTCTCCAAGTTTAGCAGCTCTCAGCCGGCCAGCAGATTTTCAATCCCCCGCTCTGCCTGGTCCTCTCCACACAACGCTCTGAAGCCTCGGTGACGTACGGACAATCTCAACACTGATAGGCTATCGCGACTCAGCGTCATGCGACTTCTTCGCTTGAGTTGAAAATATTCATTGCCTTCGCGTCGCCGGCCCCGCCCCCTTCGCGTCGCTTCGTGCCGCCCGACAGGAAATGGTAGCTCTACGCGTCTTTGCATTGACTTTGTATGTAAACTCACCGCCCCGAATTCTCACTTCGCTTTTGGTCTGAAAGCACCATAAGGCACACCTGTGCAATACCCATGCTGTCGATGCATGGTGTTACCGCCTGGCTCAAGGTTGGCAACAAAAAGGGAGGCCTCACACAGATAATAGAAACTAAAATGGTTTATTTAACTCAAACTAACAAACAACATAACTAAGTTGATGGCGTGGATAGATATGAGGAACATCAGTCATGTCAGAAGTGTGTGGATGAGTGAGAATGAAGTGTAATGCATGTTGGTGGGTGCAGCAAAGACTCAAAGGCCTCTAGAAAGGCGAGAAACAGTCAGACTTAACCTTTGGGCTAAGAAGAGTATTGAGTGGCGCTGCAACTGTGGCGAAGTTCTTACAAAACCCTTAAACTGTGTCAGTGCTTTAACAACTGACTTGGTAGTGATATTTCTGAGGGGATAGGCAGCAGGATATCGCGTGACACATCACTGTCAGCAGAAAGTTACTGCCAGCTTTAGAGCGTGGCAAGGGACCAATACAGTTGACGATCAGATGCTCAAATGGGTGTTCAGCAACTGGGATTGGGTACAGAGGAGCATGCTTAATTCCCTGACTTGGTTTTCCAGTTAAGTGACATGTGGCAAGTTTTAATGAAAGCAGAAATGTCTCTATTCAAACGTGGCCAGTAGAAGTGTCTCATTACTCGATCATATGTTTTTCTAACACCTAAGTGACCTGCAACACCATCATGAGCAGTCTGAAGTACAGCGAGTCTCAACGTAGAGGGCAGAACAATTTGCACAATTTCACCCCCCACAAAACAGTCCCCCTGGGGAACCCATTTTCTCACCATCTTTGAGAAAACAACCATGGGCTGCACTCTCCACCTCTTCCTCTGGGAGAACCTGGTTGTACAGGGCTTGAGGTGTGAGGTCATCATTTAGCTCCTTCATAAGATCACTGCAAGACACAGGCAAGGGGAAAGCAAGCACAGGGAATACACACTTTTTTCCTTATCCCGATTATCAACACAGGACTCACCACTGGCACGGCTTGTAGCACGCATCACTGCACAGGTGGACAATACTACAGGAGTTTCGGGAGACTCAGAACTTTCTCCCTGGAAAATGGGAGGGTTCATCGGTTCAGCCACCCGAGGCCACACACTCACCAGCCAGGTCATTACCTAAGATGACGTGTATTCCTCCCATAGGCAAAGAAGGCCACACTCCCGTGGCCACATCACCTTGAACCAGTTTGAGACTAACTATAGTTTATGCCGTGAAGCAGAGAAAACTGTCAAACCCATTCCATGGACATCAACACTAGAACCAGTATCTGTCTTAGGAGAAAAAGGTAACACAGAGTCCAGAGTCCCTGAATCTCTAAATATCTTTACAGGTACTTTCCTCTCACTTCCAGCCAATGAAACAAAACCATCAGATACAAACGCAGCGTAACAAGGGTCAATTTCTTCATTAGCTGCAAACTGGGTCTGTTCTTGCTCCACTACAAGAAGCTTGATCACAGACTCCAATTTTGTATATGCCTGAACAGTGGCAATGACACGGCAACTTTCCTCGGCACGCAAAGATGCAGCCGCCCCAGAGGGTTTTGCAGGTAAATAACCAGGTTTAATTTTTTTCCTTAGTACTGGACACTCATTTCTCCAGCGACCCTTACCAAAACAGTAATTGCAAATGCGATTGGGGTCTAGCTTTCCCCGTGGGCTATGTCCCACTTTAACTGGAAATCTCTGTACCTTCTGACAAATACTTAATTATGTGGCTGGCAACAAAAAGGGAGGCCTCACACAGATAATAGAAACTAAAATAGTTTATTTAACTCAAACTAACAAACAACATAACTAAGTTGATGGTGTGGGTAGATATGAGGAACTTCAGCGATGTCAGAAGTGTGTGGATGAGTGAGAATGAAGTGTAATGCATGTTGGTGGGTGCAGCAAATTATACAAAGGCTGGGGTTGAAGCAGCAGGCAAAAACGAAAGTGTTGCATTTATAATTTTGTTCAGTATAATTTAGCATTAAAGATTTCTTAAAAATAGTGTTAAAGTCTCGTAAAGATCTCGCGAACCCAATCTCGAATCTCATTTCTTCTCGTAGGTTAAGTATCTCATCACACCCCTACTAATTACTGTTAGTCTTTCTATTTTAACCTGCGCAGCTTTTCTAGCATTTACTGTATTGGTTTAGCGGACAAGGAAACTCACAGAACAATCGCATGTGCTCCAATCGTCTCATGTAACGCTGCTCAGCCAATCAAATCTGTGCATTCCGATGCTTGCTAGTCGAGCCCGCGAGATTCAAAAAATTAGGCACTTTTTTTTAGTTTACTTAGTTATTATTTATTATCTCATGGTACTGAATGATAACGCAAGTTAGTCGTTTTGATGTTCCGGACCTTTGCTTCAGGAAATTTTCTCTAACTGGACCTCTTTGAATTCTAATTGAATACCCCTGCATTAAATGATGGTTATTTGCCAAAAATGAATGAGCAGCACAGTATCACCTGTGTAAAGATTTAATTGACACCCATGTAGAGAAGCGACAGTATCATCAACATAACTGGGAAACAGGGTCCAGAACTAGCAGCAATCCAGACGTTAACAAGCATCCCTTCCAAAGCTGAGTCTTAGTAAAAGTAAATAACATGTCTGTCTAATTACAATTTCCATGATAGTAGAGGTAAAGCATAGCCTGTATGTCTTTATCCTCTCTGTCTTGCTCCTGGCATGCATTTGTGGTATTGCCTCTTCAGCTCCACCGGGGTCGTGGCTTAGATCTGGGTAAGAGAGCTAGTTTGCCCAAAATGATTACTGGAATGTAAACTATACCACCATAGCAACAGCTGTGGTTTCCATGTTCAGAAACTGAAATAAGCAACAGAGGAACCAGGGGAAAGTCCTCCCAGTCTCCTAATATTGATTTTCACTTCACTGCAATGAATTCAAGTGAAGTGAAATGGAAGAAAAGTTGACATGACATCTGAAAACAGTGTAACAAACATCAACATGAAGAACAGAGTAGAAGAAACTGACTGCCACAAGGCTAGCACCAACTACAGCTCTAGTGGGACTCCATGTATGTGTGTTTGGAAAGATTCACTGGCAAATGTTTGAACATTTTCATTGTCTCAGATTAAGTCTTGCCATGATTGAGAATAGCTAAATTAGGTGGGGCTAAACAGTAGAGTGTGTGGATCCATGATAAGGCTTGTATTTTTTAAAAAAGGAAATGCCTTTAAATATAACAATGAAATAGACAGCCAAGTCTTGGATTAGAAATGCCTTTCATCTGGGACTATGCATTGGTAGAAAGTGAATACAAGACTTCAATTGGCACTGATAAAGCAGAATTCTGGATTACATGCACTATCACTTACACTGAAGGATATGTAAGGATTAGTCTAATTCTATGTTGTAGAGATCTATCCAACTGGGGATTTGTCCATCAAGCCTTAGAAACACAAATACATTGCAGAGTGCTGTTTGTGAATGAGGTGTTAATATCATGTGTCATTGACAAAGATTTAGGCTCCTTTTGTGCTAAAGTACTGTACATACAGTTTGATTTCCAAATTAGGTGTCTTAATTGCTGAAGAAAAAACATTGTTTCTTTTGTTGTATATTATTTTCATGTCTGCAATTTGGGAAAGGATTTGATTTTTCAATGCATAGAAAAAGAACAGTCATCCCAATAGACATTAAAAAATGAATCTATTAAAAAAATACTGATTATTTTCAATTTCAAAGACAATGCTTTTGTTATGACAGATATACAGTACTCAAACAGAGGCAAAAAGGGAGACAAATTGTTGAAATCAGTAGTATTTTCTGAGCTTTCCTCTACCCTGTCATCAACTACAGTCCCCTCCAAAAGTATTGGAACGGTAAGGCAAATTCCTTTGTTTTTGTTGTTCACTGAAGACATTTGGGTTTAAGATCAAAAGATGAGTATGGGACAAGAGTTCAGAATTTCAGCTTTCATTTCCTGGTATTCACATCTAGATGTGTTAAACAACTCAGGACATACCACCCTTTGTTTGAACCCACCCATTTTTCAAGTGAGCACCCACCCATTTTTTACTATTTAAGATGGGAAAACTTATTTGAATTGCAGAGCTGCATGCAGCGCATATTCGCTCAGCACCGCCTCTCACTCGCTCCCTCTCTCTCTTTCTCTACTGCAAACACATTGACAGCAGACCTGTCTGTGTATTGAATGGTTAGTATCATGAACACCGCTGCACAAATCCGTCCAACATCAATGTCGGAGATCTCCCCCCCACCCACTGCGCTCGCCACAGTTACGCTCATTCTGTGTGAAACACTGCGGTAAATCAGACAGGTCGGTAGAAAAATTTTGAGACAAGAATGTTTGGTAACGCTTGCAGTGTAGGTCACAGTCTGTCCGTTGAGTCTGTTGTTTGTGGAAAAGTGAAGGCGGTTAGCGCTAGCTAACATGTCCCCTGTAAAGCATGTTTTTGGCTGCAATGTGTAACGTTAGCTAAATTAGTAATGAGTAATGTTAATTAGTTGCGTGTCATTACTACCAAGCTTGTCGAGGAATGAGAACATCAGGTTCAAGCTAAACTGGTGTCCTGTACACATACTGTACATCCTGATCGTTAAACTATATTTTAGTTTCCAGAGAAGTCTGACAACTGGTTGTTAAAGCAAGGACGCTGGTGAGCAGGAGGAGCTGAGGCTAGTAAAGTAAATCAGGGATGAAAACTAGTCCTTTTAAGCAATTGAGGAGACGTTTCTTTAGGATTTTAATGTGCAAATTAAATGCTTAGTAATTATCCAGAAATGCATCAGAACGATGCATCAAGATGGATCGCCGCCCTCTGAATTCTAATCAAATAGTCGTGAGGTGCCAAGAGATTCTCATCCCTACTGCCCAACCAGTATTCCCAGTCAATTACTGTTAAATGTCCTTTAATATGTTTTGTGAAGCGGTTGTCTCCAATTGTCCACTGCATCTGTTAGGACCTGTCCATTGGCTCACGTTTCATCTGTGACATCTGAGCCTCTTCTTACATGATGTAATATGGTTGGCAACAGGTCTGCTCTTGAGTGATGTTTCACTAGCCCGAGAAGGAGTTTCCATGATGTAATTAAGTTGTGTTTTTGTTCTAAACTGCAAAATGTTCAAAATTCATACAGATTGTTCATAAAGTGAAGAAACATAAATACAAGTTTTTTTCCTGCGCAAAATGTGTGTTACTTTACTTAAAGCGTGTTATAAGTTCTTATAATTAGTTCATATGGTATTATGTCCACCTGTAGTATATTATAGAGGGATGGACATTTTCACACTTTACTTAAAGCAAACAAAGACATGCTGTATAACTTTAAACATTACTATAAGCTATTATTCCATTTTATATCACTAATTCTAAATTTTTACTAAAGTGTATTTATAAAGAGGCAGAGTCCATGGTTATAATGTACTATGGAACATGGTCGGAGATTCTCGCTGCACATTGATATAAACTGGTATTACTATTAGTTATAAAACATTAAATCAAAAGGTCATAATACGTTATGAACTTTCTTTTCTACTGGCAGCTAAGGTTATTTACTTGTTATGGAATGCTTGCGGAAGTCTGCCGGAAGTTAAGTTTGGGCCAGAGTAATGCACATGTTCAGTACCGTTTGTTTATGTTGTTACCGTTGAAAGCGTCTAAATTGATATAGTATTGGCTTTTTACTCTGAAGGTTTTACTGCACTTACATAACGAGCATAGTTGTTGTCAACTTGAGTTGTTGTTGTGTGTGTGTGTCTGTGGAGGAGCTCAGCCCCAACACAGAAAGCAGGAGAGAAACTCAAGTGTGTTAATAAATTAATCCAAAACTGAAAAGTACAGTTAAAAGAACCGTTAATGTCAGAGCCTATCAATACTACAGGCTGTAAAAATATAGCTCTGGAGTCCCCTGTTTTGGTACCCATTTTTAGTTTTATTATAGGTATAACTTAATTTGTGAGGGAATAGGTTGGAGTCAAGGGGATTTTTATTTTCTTTTGATATTTTCTAACATCAGAATTATGTGAAGATTATGTGTGTTACTGATCATTAATCAATATTGGTGAAGGGTGTTACTCATTGTTTTTGTCCTTTAAAAAAATTAAAACAGAAGAAGTATGCGTAGAAGTCAAAAATCAACATGAACCTTACAGTATTTTAGTATTTTTACAAATGTGGTAGGTGGTCTATCTGTTAAGATCATGCATTGGATACTGGTGACCACATTCACCAGCTAACCTATGTTTACAGATACACACTGTGTTTGTTAGGCATCACTGATGGACAGTAAGTCAGTCAACAAGTCAAACTGTTACTGTGAACTTTTGGTCTGTAAGTCAAACAGTTAAGTGGTTGGCCAGTTGAGTCACTCATTCATGCGGTCAGTCAGACTGTCAGTCAGAAATCTCTCTGCCTTCCAGTCAGTGAATGTAGAACATCAAAAGGCTGGAGTCTCACACTCGGTGCCTAGTGTGAATGCTCTATGAGCAGAATAATGTGATTAGAGTAGACTGTGTGATATTTCAATTGGTTAGTGCCATGCAGCCAGATGGGAAGCATGTTATGAATATAAAACGCTGGGAACATAAAATCTTTAGACCAGTCACGTACCACCACCCATTTATTTCAACAATTAGCACAGAATTAACTGCCTGTAAGGATGTCGATTGGAAAAAATAAAAATAAAAACCTTTGGGTAACTACTGTAATCTTTGTTAGTTAAATAAATATATATATATTATATATATATTAGTAGTCAAAGATTTGATGCTTCGATGGGCGGAGCCTGATTCGACTGTCAATCTCACAGTTGAAGCTTCGCAACGGCGTTATGAAACGAGGATCAAACCACTTTGGTGATATGGGGGTGCTCAACATCGCAACATACTAACTAACAGTTTTCTCCCAGTGACTTAATATACAGCCTATTACAATATACATTTAACATATAATGCTGTAAGTAAAAATGTGAAAAGACAGAAACTTTTAATAAATGTCTTTAAATTGCGTGAATAAATCCAAATTTTTAACCTTAACAATTATGGAAGGGGGTCAGTGCATATGTGCGGAAGTAGCTTGTGTGTGTGGATGTGTTGGTATGTGTGTAATGGCTGAAGAGTCGAAGCCCCAGCTTCACCAGTGTTGTGCCTAGTTGTCTGCACCTGGTGGGACTTTCGGATCATCTATCACTATATTTTAATATTATATTGTTTTTAAATAGTACTTGGGCCAGACCCATGAGGAACTGCCACGTGCACGGTGATGTTGGCTGCATGGCACACACACAAAAATTTGGCACAAGAACGGTGAATGGCAGGCAAGCAGAGAGAAACGGGTCAATAATAAGTGTAATAATCCGTTTAGCTGGAAATGTACATTATAAGTTACAGTGACTAATCGAGTCTGCAGCTCGGTAGCTTCTCAAGATTAAAGCAGAGCTACCGTGTGTAACACCCCCGCCCCCCTCAATCGCCGCCACAAAAACACGTGATTCAACTATCAGGCATATATATATAGATAGTTAGAGCTATAGAGATATATTACTACTGATATATGTGAAATATAGTTTTTCTCAGCCAACAAATGCTGAAAATGTCTAGGCTCCCAATTTGTGTCAGTGTATGCCACATTTTCACCTCAATCAGACAGTACGGCAGTAGTAGAGTGTAGAGTGAGTAGGACATAAAGTGAGGGAGAAAAGTGCACAAAAAGAGGGGGTTTGTAGAAGTGTGAGAGAAGTACGAGATTATAGAGATGAGAAGACACAGTAGATTTGGTATTCATGTCTTGCTTTTCTTGGTGGGTGTCTTCACAGAGGTCTGTGGTAGGTAGGAAAAGTCATGCTCTGGTGTCAAAGGTTGTTATAGGCATCAGTGGTATTGAAACCCAAATTATTTATGAAGAGACTGAAAGGTGGCTATAGCAGCAGCTGTGACTGGCTCTGTGTGTGTGTGTGTGTGTGTGTGTGTGTGTGTGTGTGTGTGTGTGTGTGTGTGTGTGTGTGTGTGTGTGTGACAAAGTGTGCAAATTTATAATTTATTCTACTATCAATGGAAGGCACAACACCTGAGGGAGAGAAAGAAGAGAAGCAGACAACAAGCACATGAAAAAAAGTTTATAGTGGAAAGTAACCAAACTTTTCTAGTTCAGATATTCTTTGTTGTACTGTGTCACATTATGGTCTCATTAATGGTCAGTTTGTTCAAACTTGGTGAAATTGTTTATGTGGCTTTCATGGCAACAATTACACATAAACAGGGATAAATTCCTGTATTACTAGATTACCCTGAGCCACAGTAACCCACACTAACCTTCTAATCTTAACCACTGCTCAAAAAAATAAAGGGAACACTTAAACAACACAATGTAACTCCAAGTCAATCACACTCCTGTGAAATCAAACTGTCCACTTAGGAAACAACACTGATTGACAATCAATTTCACATGCTGTTGTGCAAATGGAAAAGACAACAGGTGGAAATTATAGGCAATTAGCAAGACACCCCCAATAAAGGAGTGGTTCTGCAGGTGGTGACCACAGACCACTTCTCAGTTCCTATGCTTCCTGGCTGATGTTTTGGTCATTTTTGAATGCTGGTGGTGCTTTCACTCTGGTGGTAGCATGAGACGGAGTCTACAACCCAAACAAGTGGCTCAGGTAGTGCAGCTCATCCAGGATGGCACATCAATGCGAGCTGTGGCAAGAACATATTACCACAAACTATACAAACAAACAAATCTTAATAATAACCATTCTCTCCAAATAACCTTTATTTTTTTTTTTAACAGCAATGGCAGATTGTAAAACTCTCTACATGGCTCTGGGTTGCTTACCTTTAAGCTCTGGCAAACCAATCATTGGTGGTTGGCGTAAAACACATCATTACTGGTACAGCCATCAGATTTAAAAACTGTGTTATACTGCAAAATACGGGATTTACTCTGCGGTGATGGGCTCAGTCAGCATTGTGTGAACTAGTTTGGCAAGGGGTTGAATGTAACAACTGTTCATTTATATGTAAAGGTTCTACACTCCAGCCTTAATTAACCGCCAAGTTAATTTCTGGAAGGAAATTATATTCCTGTTTCTCATTAACCATGTGTTAGCCTGCAGGCTAACAGAAAACGGAAATATTAAATAGTCAAATAGAAAGACTTGTTTTATTGTTTCTCATGCTGATAAATTTACATATTTTTCACATATTTTCAACACTTGCTCTGTTCCTTGCTGTGTCGCTATAACATGAAAGCCCTTTCACTGTCTCTCCAAAAATACACGAGCACAGAGAAAAAAACACAAAAGGAAATCAGATTATGGAGTTTACTGAACATGGCAAAAGTAATTTGAAAGATTGATGAGTAACCAGCTCTGTTAATTAATTTAATGAATAACTAGAAGAATGCACTGAGTAGAGTGCAGATCTCTGCCAGTTGTGTTTGGGGGCAATTTGGTTGGGGAATAGAGAGTGCAGGGCCGGATGTCTGTCCAGGACATTTTGTTATAACACACCATACAAAATAAAAGCCCTCCCTCTCCCCTCCCAAACAAAGAAGAGTTAAATCTCACTCAATTGTCCCTCCCGGCTCTCTTACGCTCAAGATGGCGGCGAAGATCATATAAACGGGGATTTATTGTTTAATCATCTTATATGGTGCCTAACTTTAGTGGATCATAACATATCTAAATTGTTAACTAAAATAGGTTTTTCAGTAATTGTGACTGGAGGTCCTTGAGTGTACAGTCACAAACATGCACAAAAAAATATTAGACTCATGTGTCCAGTAGTATGTGAGTATGTGTATTCTTATACATTCTTCTTCTACATTAGTTTGTGAAAGAGATTAGATTAGATTGGACTTTTGTCCACCTAAGTGTAAATTTGTCTTTCTCCAAAACACAGAAATACAACCATGACACCACCAACCTTGAGGAAATTGTTAATTTAAATACAGTGTCATTATCAGACTGTTATGAATATTCAATGTGGCACAGCTCACATGCACACAAATCAACAGCAGCAATTATCGCTGTGAATGATAAATTGTTGCTAGTGATAATAGAGAAATATTTTTTAAGCTCAGTCGGAGTTTCCAAGACTCCAAACCCCGGGTTGCTCCCCAGTCACTGGGGATGCACGAGCCAGAGCATTCCTAATTGCCGGTCCCAAGCCCAGACCAAATATACGGATCATCAGATCTCCATGGGTGTGACCCTGTTTGACAGTGAGATGGAAACAGATGAGTTTGACCACTATGGGGAGCAGCCAAAAGAAGAATATTAATATTAATTTTTAGTGTTTATTTTTTTCATCATATTATTTGTCCAACAGAGCACTGACAAGTTTGTCAACTGCAAATATCCCACTTATTATATGATCTCTGAGCTCTTCAAAGAAATTTAAGGGATCTTCATCAAAATGTTTGGGCTTGTTTAAAAAAAAGCATTTTTATCAAACACTCAAATGTGATATCCAGAACCGGTTGGCTATATTCTCTATATTATCTGAAGACCACCTCAACCACCCTAAAGCACTGACACTAGTGCTCACCTGCACTCACAGCTTGATGTAAAACGCACTAGTGACTGTGGATGGATAAATGGCTGTATTCGAAAAAAAATCTTTTTTGCTCAGGAAGGTTCCTAACTGAGTGAAGTGACCCGGAAGTATTTCAGTGGCCGCCATGATAAGAGCTGTTCGAATTCTCTAAAAGCTAAGGAAAGGTGCCTCAATACTTCCTTTCATATCGCCTTTAGCGTAGGGTACACCGGACCATCCTTTACGAAAGGAAAGGAGATAATGCCGTCCCACAATTCCTTGCGGCGCCAACATTTAAAGCAGCGCACGTTCTCAAACGATAAAATCACATTTAGCAAGATCCTTGCAATACAGACACACATTTTGATACTTTAATAAGACTCACAATTACCATATTTCTTTTGGTTTGTTTTCTTTTGGCTTTTTTGTAATCTAATACTGTTTCAACACCGTTTTATGTTTCGGGTTGTTGAAATAAGCCATTAAGTGTTTTCTACAATTAAAAATAAAAAAATCACCAACCATTATGGATAACGGAGGTTGATCACCATGTAAGTTACCATTGGCTATTAAGCCTTTCATCTCTTATGCCATAACTTGCTAATATGCTGTTATGACCTGGCTCAAAAGGCCACAACAAAAGGGAGACACACCATGGTAAAAGTTTAACAAAATATGTTTATTTAAACCAAAATTAACCAAATTAAGAAGTATTTCAAACTAACATTAAAGTATGAGGTATGTAGTCTGTGGTTTCAGTAGTGTCTGTGCAGGATGATGGTTGCATGGGTGTATGTGTGAAGGTGTTGTAGCATGCAAACAAGACAAACACCACAACACACAACACAGTCACAACAGTCCAACCAAAGAAAACCAAACTAAATGGAAAACCAGGGAGCCGGCCGCAGGGAGGTCTGACCTGGTCTTGACAGCAGCTACCTTTGCTGAATGAGAAAACAATCCCAAATACTCTACAGGGCAATTAGCCCAGGTGCCCAGAGCCACTGCAATCAGCTGCTCCTCCACGAGAGCGAGAGAGAGAGAAAGAGAGACACAATGCATATATCTTAAACTGTCAACAATAACTGAGACCCATGCGAGCTGTTACTGGTCTTGTAACGTGATCAAAGTGAGGATAATGTTGCAGTGTGTAGCTTCACGTTATGTACTGCAGCCTTCAGCAAAATCATTTTACTTCAGTCACAGATGCTGACACCCTCGCCTTAATAAAAGGCAAAGATCCAGCTGGATAACCTCTACAGTAGGCGTTTCCCACACACTGATTTATTTGTGGTGGCCTGCCACATTATGAACGCTGATTTTCGATTGATTTTGTTACTATTTAAAATGGGTAACATCGTATTTGATGACAGAGCGCTGCACAGCGCATATATTCTCTCAGCATCTCCTCTCGCCCCGTCGCTCTCTCTCTCTCTCTCTCTCTCTCTCTCTCTCTCTCTCTCTCTCTCTCTCTCTCTCTCTCTCTCGGCACAGTTACGCTGTCATTCTGTGGGAAACACTGTATTTACATACAATTGGGATTCATGTTGATAAATACGCCTATGGGTGGGCAGGAGGTTGAGTGTGAGCAAGCATTCTCAATGTGACAACCCTGTCCTTTTTGCTATCTTGGTTATTAAGTAATATATTCCACCGTGTTGTCCACCTTAGATGGCCTGCATTACAACAACATGGGGCGCAGTGTCAAAGATGTGCTTTTTGTAGTCCATCTTCGGAATATTGTAGTTTTATCACGGCAAGCCACGTCAGTAACATCCGCCGTCGCATAATTACGTTGCTTAGCAAAGAGCAGTCGGATACTCTTAGACCCGCGGTCCTCTTTTCCTAAGTCCTTATGGATTCTCCTTTACATCTTTCCTTGACCTCATGATGTTTTCCATCGAGGTCAAGGAAAGGAGGTTAGGAAAGGAGATTTTTTTGACTTTTCTACCCATTCTTCTAATCTCCTCTCTCTCCTCTCCTCTGCCCCCTCCTGGGTCATATTATGAGGACTGACATGAGAGATCAGGTCCATGAACATGTGGGCCAGCCGGGCCTTTTATGACCGCCCTCAAAAATGTTTCTGGGCTGGGCAGGGCAGTTGATTCCTAAAAGATTAAAACAAGTATGACATGTGGAAATGCTGTGTTGCAGTGATTTAATGAAAAGGCGGTCAGCAGACTGGGAGAGAAAGGAGGCTGGAGAGGGTGAGTGGGATTGAGGGACAATGATGTAGAGCCAGAGACATAAAGCGATTGCACAGTTTAGAAGGAAACATTTTGTCAGAGAGAGAGAGAATGATGGAGAGAAAGAGAGAGGTGGAGAGGTCATTTCTCCTCCTGAACACATTCATTTCACAGTGTTTTCCTCAACTCTCCCTCTGGACATCACCTCTGTTCCCCTTCAAGCGATTATCCCTCCATATGCCATTATATATGTGGCAAAAAGCCTTCACTTAGATACATACTTACCGTATCTGTTCACTCACACCACAAAAAAAGGACTGCAAGCTTCCCATGATGACCATTAGAGGAAGCCAGAGATTTTCAAGTGCTGCTGACTGCAGATACTGTATAGAGTATCTGCCATGGCTGTTGACATTGTATTAATACTGCTGTCAATACCTATTGTAAAATAATGACTAAGAGCCTGAAGCCACGCAAGTCAGGGTAGCCTCCTGATCATTTTCTAAGAAGATGGGTGAACCACTTGTGCTGGAACCTAAATCATACTTGGGTCAGCTCTGCAGTCCGTATACTTTTTTGACCATTAAATGGTAAACCAATATGCTCCAATTTATGTTACTGATGGTACTGCTAGCTATGTAGAAGCTCGCTAGCTCTGTAAAAATAAGCTTTACACATACCTACTGATAGATACTGAAATTAAGTTTTGTGATTTAGAAATACCACTGAAATTCTTTATATTACGTTACATATGTTACAAAATTTTCAAGTCACTAAGGAACATTCATTGTCCTGGCAAATAATAAATACTGCGTATATCTAACAGTGGAGGTATCACCTCTCATCCATGATGTAGTCTTTTTTTTTTGATAGGAGTAATACCATTGGCAAACACGTGGCTGGTGGTTTAAAAAGCAACAAGAATGACTGACATATATATGATATATGATATATATATGATATGCTCAAGCAATCAGAAATGACCCATATCATGCATTTATAGGTCAAATATAATGCCTGAAAGCAGTTTGGCGGAGGGTGTAGATAATCAGAGAATATGTTAGTAAAGATTAGTGGACCAGAACAATGCAGTAAAATCATTATTATGGTAAATATTTAGGGGTAACTGTCGATAGCCATCCAGACTTCAAAAAATTACCCCCCAAAAAGCACAACCATTCTCATTTTAGATTTATAAGAAATCAAATCAGTACAGATAGTACATTAATACAACCACTAGTTAGTCTGCAAAAGCAAGCATTGGAAATCATGGATACAAAACACTCATCCTTTTTGCAATGTACTTAAAAAGTGTAATCTTTTGACATTTGAAAATGTTCCGTCTATAGCCGATGTTGGTTTCTTATATAAGATCATTCACAATCTAGCACTACAACTTCAGTTTTTAAGGAACAAGTTCAGCAAGAGCCTCGTCTAGAGCAGAAATAATTAATAATAATAAATTCAATTTTGATCTAAATTTGGGCAAAACTGCTTCTGAGTTCTGGCAGCTGGGATGTGGAATTAGTTTTTACCACTGAGTATCAGTATGCAGTCATTTTAAACATTTTAAATTTTGTTTGAAAACATGATTGAAGAACAATCATGTCTAGTCATCAAGAGGATGTGATGTGCTGAGTTTTTAGTAATTTCTTGTACTGATGAACTGTCTGTTTTTAGTGGTGTTGGGATTGCTGATGGCGTGCTCACTAGTATGAATTTAGTAGTTTCCTTCTGTTTATTCAGGGGTGGTTGTTATTTTTAGTTTTTAGTTTTTCATATATCTGTAATACTTTTTTAATTAGATACTTAAATACTTAACTAATTTGCATTGTCCTGGTAAGACAGCCAACAGGTGTTGTTGCATGCAACCACTGTGAAAATGGGAATGTGGAGAAGGGGCCTTGAATGATGCCCGGACAATAGATGCTCAAGATGATCAGAGAAGTTTGAAATAAGAAGTATTGTGCCCACTGTAATACTTTTTGTTCTCATTCTAAAGCATTACAAACATTTGGTTGCTTACAGAGCTAGCACTTGGCAATGTCTATTTCTTTTCACAAACACTCATCAGTCTGTAAGCATGAATGCAAACATATATATATATATACTTATATATAGTGTGAAGTCAAACCAGATGTCGAGTCCATGAATAAGGGACAATCTTATGTGTGTCTGCTGTCTTTTCAGCTGTGAGAAACATTTATGTGTCCTTGTATAATTTAATTACTGCCTACAATTATTTATTTACTGTATTTTTTGTGCATTTAATCGGATGTTTATTTATTTATTTACTGAGCATTTATTGATTTCTGTATTTATTCCCTTTTATGTCAGGATTCATCCTCCATAAATAGAAAGACTTCTATAGACTTCCATAGTGTTACTAATTAAGCTATTAATTTTAAAATGTCCACTGTGTAAAAACATACCAGAAACAATGTTTGCCGATTCCTCATAATGAACTTTTTTCTTTACAGTATAGCCACTCCATAACACAATGTAGTTATGCTTATCCTAGTTATTCTCTGAAAGAATGATCTCATTAGACTTTATTGAAGACGTGGGTTTGCAATCCCCATGTCATTGTTATTGCAAAATAGCCATGTTTCCATCTAATTGTCAAGTGAATTCTAAGCAAATTTTTGAAATGTCGCGATTCCATCATCTGGTTCGGAGAGAATAAACTAGGCAATGCAAAGCATAGTTCCAGCAGAAGCTGACGTTACTCGTGGCTATAATAAAGATTAGGAGAAGGTTGCAAACTGGAAACAAAACCGTGGATCTGTCAAAAATGGAAAGATTTTGTAGAGAATGAGAACTGGGCAAGTAATTGTAACAAGTAAGTAATTGTTCTAGGGTTGGCCCGATGACGAGTAGATAGATAGCAGGTGGCTAGGTTCAGTAGGTGTGCATAATCAGCAGGGAGCCAGGAGAGCCTGAGAGGAATTGCCACACCCACACCACTGCCACAGAGGGCGCTTCTCTAGTCTCTTATTTGTCGTTTCCTCGCTCTTCGATCCTCGCTTGAACCGGAAGTTGTTTCGCTCCGCCATCTTGCAAGCTGTCCCAAAGCTCTTATTTGCGCTCCGAGGAGCAACCTCTGAGGAGCTGTGAGCGAGTATACACCAGTGCATCCTTTGTGGAAGTCTTTGTGGAAGTCTTTACCCCCTTATTGGGTAGCCGTTATGTTGACTGGACGCTGCAGGTGATCGGACTGGTCTGATGCATCAGGACAGATAACATTAAACTCAAGTGTATCGCTGCAAAGTCTTATATTTGAGTTGTTTTAAGATTTATTGTCTTGTTAAAATCTGTGTTCATTGTAGGTCTGACAACAAAAGCCCCACACACAACTTTAATTATTTATTAGAAAGATCTTTCTTTTTTTCATTTCTCCCATCAACTTTTATTATGGAGAGAATTAAAGTCAGAGAGAGTCGGAGAGTCTGTTTGCAAGAAACATGTTTTACATAATTTATCGTCATTTCTATTCAGTCTCATGTGAGGCTGGTCATTCCTGTGTTTAGTCCAAATAGACGACGATAAAACATAGTACACGTAAGGAGTCGGACAAGTCACTAAACTGCACCAAAGTATCTAATGAAGCGAGCAAATCATCTGATGAAAGCAGCCGGCGGCTCCGCGAGTAAAATCAGCTGATGAATGGGTTGGGTTGATATGATGGAATGCAGAGATCAATCGGTGACGAGTGATGTGACTTGCAAATAAAATGTATGCAGTAGTGTTAAAGGATATCAGAAGAGGAAATAAATGGAAAGCCAAAAACTGAGCGTCAACTTTGATACAAGTTACATCATTTCAATTTCCCTGAAACATTTAGGCTAATAAATCCCAAGACACCATGATCATACTCTGGGTTATTCAATAACGAATTTACAATCAGAATCAATAAATTTAAATGCAGATAATATAAGCACCAGGGAATGGGGAAACATAAGGTATTGCAAGACCATCACAGCTTTGGCTGTGACACCACCATCAACTGTGAACCACGTTTTGTTTTGTTACAGAGGATGATAATATTCACCTTCTCGAACCTATGATATGCTTGTTTTATGGGGTTACTTAAACCTTCTGCGTGGGTCCATTACTGATGCAGTTGTGAAGATGTTAGTTCCCACACTTAACCTTAAACATAATAAATTAAATGTAATTAAACTCTCTGCATGCTTGAGTATGCTTCTTTTGTAGCTGTCAAAACACTTAAACACTTTGTTTTTTTTTGTTTTTTTTCTGTCTGCATGCTTGAGATGAACAGTTTTCAAGATGATAAGGAGTCACATGTCTATCTTAATTTTTTATTAACATAGGGGTCTTTTTTGTGTTAAAAATGTCTTTATGTTTGTGCCTTTAAATCATGTCATGCCTGTTGACTGTCTTGTAGAATCCATACATCATGCATATCCTAAGCTATTTAGACCTGCAAGCAAATCAATTGATTACATTTACAGCTGGCTGGTCAATCAATTCCTAGTGGCCATTTTTGGCATGGGTCGATACAGACTTGATAGATGATGGGCTCAGACCACGATGTGCTCTCTTGGTGGTTGAAATACAATGCTCAATAAAATAAAGGGAACACTAAAATAACACATCCTAGATCTGAATGAATGAAATAATCTCATTAAATACTCCTTTCTTTACATAGCTGAATGTGCTGACAACAAAATCACACAAAAATTATCATGGAAATCAAATTTATCAACCCATGGAGGTCTGGATTTGGAGTCACACTCAAAATCAAAGTGGAAAACCACACTACAGGCCGATCCTACTTTGATGTAATGTCCTTAAAACAAGTCAAAATGAGGCTCAGTAGTGTGTGTGGCCTCCACGTGTCTGTATGACCTCCCTACAACGCCTGGGCATGCTCCTGATGAGGTGGTGGATGGTCTCCTGAGGGATCTCGTCCCAGACCTGGACTGAAGCATCCGCCAACTCCTGGACAGTCTGTTGTGCACCGTGGCGTTGGTGGATGGAGTGAGACATGATGTCCCAGATGTGCTCAATTGGATTCAGGTCTGGAGAACAGGCGGGCCAGTCCATAGCATCAATGCCTTCCTCTTGCAGGAACTGCTGACACACTCCAGCCCCATGAGGTCTAGCATTGTCTTGCATTAGGAGGAACCCAGGGCCAACCGCACCAGCATATGGTCTCACAAGGGGTCTGAGGATCTCATCTTGGTACCTAATGGCAGTCAGGCTACCTCTGACCGCCGAACCGGTCATGCTGGAGGATGTTGCAGGCAGCAGAACGTTCTCCACGTGTCACATGTGCTCAGTGTGAACCTGCTTTCATCTGTGAAGAGCACAGGGCGCCAGTGGTGAATTTGCCAATCTTGCTGTTCTCTGGCAAATGCCAAACGTCCTGCACGGTGTTGGGCTGTAAGCACAACCCCCACCTGTGGACGTTGGGCCCTCATATCAGCCTCATGGAGTCTGTTTCTGACCGTTTGAGCAGACACATGCACATTTGTGGCCTGCTGGAGGTCATTTTGCAGGGCTCTGGCAGTGCTCCTCCTGCTCCTCCTTGCACAAAGGCGGAGGTAGCGGTCCTGCTGCTGGGTTCTTGCCCTCCTACGGCCTCCTCCACGTCTCCTGATGTACTGGCCTGTCTCCTGGTAGCGCCTCCATGCTCTGGACGCTACGCTGACAGACACAGCAAACCTTGCTACAGCTCGCATTGATGTGCCATCCTGGATGAGCTGCACTACCTGAGCCACTTGTGTGGGTTGTAGACTTCGTCTCATGCTACCACCAGAGTGAAAGCACCGCCAGCATTCAAAAGTGACCAAAACATCAGCCAGGAAGCACAGGAACTGAGAAGTGGTCTGTGGTCACCACCTGCAGAACCACTCCTTTATTGGGGGTGTCTTGCTAATTGCCTATAATTTCCACCTGTTGTCTTTTCCATTTGCACAACAGCATGTGAAATTGATTGTCAATCAGTGTTGTTTCCTAAGTGGACAGTTTGATTTCACAGGAGTGTGATTGACTTGGAGTTACATTGTTGTTGTTCCCTTTATTTTTTTGAGCAGTGTAATAATAATGTGCTCAAATCTGCCTGTTGTTGGCAGCTGTTATCGGCCTCCCTGTGTGGTCAGTGTTTCATGATCATCACATGGATATAAAACAATCAAATACAGACAAGTGCAGTCAGCTAATTTGTTCCCTTCTCCTGTATGGAAAGGTGCAAAAAATCAAAGATTTAAACTGTAGTTTTATTTTTTTGGCTATTACCCCTTCAGCATTTTAGATGTCCTGGAGTCCATGTGAAGTACATCTATATTTCTTCGTCATTGACCTTAGCACTTGAGTTTCAAACTGTAAGAAGTTGAATGGCAGTAAAAAATGTTTCTCTTGCTGACTACTGATTGGCTAAATGTTTTGGAATCTCATTACTTTTTACATTATCAGCTGCCTTTGTTACACCATCAGATTGATGTCAGACAGGAGTCTTGCCAAAAAATGAGAAAAAAGTCTCTTCATTGATTTTTGTGCAGCGTTTAAAACTGAGTTTTTTTTTTTTTTTACTCTATTGTGGTTGCTGACTTTGTGAGTGGCTGCAGTGAGGGAAATCTAGAGTCAGAGAACCTCGACAACCAAACAGAGCTATTGGTGTGACATACTGACTGTTATTTTATTGCCATGTCACCCAGGAAATTATGAGGTCCAAGACATATTAACTGCTGTGGAGATGACAAGTGGAGTAGTCCGGTGTTGTGTTGTGAAGGTGAGAGCACTATAAAGACACAACAGAACAGAAGAGATAGAACGATTGGCAGTCTTTTGATGGACAGCCAGATGAATGAGGCGTCTAAAACTGCTCTAGAGAAAATAAGGTCTATCAATTTCACAGTAAGGGAAAAATGGACTGAACTAGTGAGGAAAACAGTAGAAACGAGAAGAAGAGGAGGATGAGAGAGATTGATGTTACCCAATCTATAGGCGGCTAGTATACAAGTTCTCAGGATGTTATTGATTTGAGGCCAAGATTGATCTTGACACTGTAAATAAACACCACCACCTATATGCAAGCAGAGTCAGCTAAGAGCTAAAGGGCGACAAGAAATGCCCTTGGAGGTATCATACACAATGAAGTTGGGAATCCCACATATCGTTTCCTGTGATTTAGTAAGTGATACAGCTTTGTCAAACCAAATGGCTTATAATTAAGCAAAAGTGATTTCTTGCAGAGCTAATTAGGGGTAACTCGAGTTCCATCCAACAGATTTTCTTACTAAAAACATAATAATCTTGCTGTGAGATTTTCACTTTAGTCTTACAGTATGTGTGAAACTGCCTAAGCACCACACTCTTGAATTACTTCATCACATAATCTACTGGAATAATCATATCTTTACCTGTTTTCTCCTCTCTCTGTCTTATAACTGTTTTATCAACAGCACATAACAGACCACTTGTTTGCAACACTTTTCATGGAATTCCAGTATACATCACAGGCTTCCCGAAATCCTTGAGTGCCTCCATTGTGATTATATTTTCTGTGAGGCTTTAAAGTGGGTCGAACTGGCAGTGGATGGTTATATGATTCCATATTGACAGTGTAAAGGATGGTAGGATAGAAGAGCTTTGGGAAATACTTTAGACAATTACTGTCTCTTTGTGTTATGTTTTTGTGCGCGTATGTCTAAGTGTCTGTGAATACTTTGGATGTTGGGAGGGGAGTTAAGATCCAGTCAGTAGATGGTAAATGATGTGCTCTTTCCCTAAAGTTGATAAAGTGCTCATAAATCTTGTTTCAAAGTGCACATCAGGACCGTATGGACCATCAGTTCTGAAGAGGAACTCTGTAGAATCATTAGTTCCAAAAAAGAGCAGTTTCACATGGTTTCATCATCTCAAGGCAATCCCTGTGTGTGTGTGTGTGTGTGTGTGTGTGTGTGTGTGTGTGTGTGCGCATGTTGGCACACAGGCGGCAGTTTTTAAGTGCACCCTTACCACCATTACAGTTGGGAGATCAGAGAAAGCAACACTGCATAGTCGCAGCTTGTGTGTGTGAGAGAGAGAGCATGCAAGTGAGCAAGAGGATAACAAAGGGAATGTGTAACATCAACTTTTAACTGAACTGGGGCGTTAAATACATATGGAGTCTATTGTTGCAGTCCTGTATATGAAGATGTATAGGAGCTGTGCTAGAAGTCACATCAGCACTTGACAACCTTGGTTTGATGTCTACACACAACTGCAGATACAGGGTTGCAAAAACCTGGATATGCACACAGCCTCAGATGTGCACATACTGTTCTGTGTACTTTACACATATCAAGCACAATATTTATATATTTATATACACACACACACACACACACACACACACACACACACACACACACACACACACACACACACAGTAGTTCAAAACAGTCAAAGATGCAGGCTCAGCTTTATTAGCTAATGCTATTTGTTAAACTCCAGACTGCGTCCCCAACTGTAAATTTCCCCAGAGGGATGACTGAAAACAAATGGCCACCCAACTGCAATAAGTATATATGAGGTTTTTCTTTTTTCTTTCTCTTTTTATTTACCACATTTGAAAAGCTCCTCTATTGAAATACTTATCTCTTTTATCCCTAAAAGCTCCTCAGTGATTAAAAAAGACATTTTCTACTTATTCTCCTTCTGTGTTTTTGAAATATGATGAAAGCTATTTCCCCTATCCTTCAAATGGTCTGACTAAATAAAAAGCTATTTTACTTCTCAAAGGTCAACAATTGGCACGTTTTGATGATTACATTAATAGATTGAAGATGTACAGTCAAATAATTTTCCTGACTGTGCAGGATTTCCTTTGTAAGTGTATTAATAAGTGCATTTTTCAAGTGTTACTCAGCACAGTACAAATACCGGTAGCCATGCAACATATACACACAGACTGACACATAATCACTACCCTCTCTCACTCTTGGATCTCATAATTTTTTGGCTTCACTCGCAGCTTCTGTTAGGAAATATAGCTCTGTATGTTGTTCAGCAAGCCAGAATTCCTGTATATGCCTTCTCTCGTAGCTTTTGCAAACACACACAAGCATTCAGAAGTCCTCTCTACTCTTAGCATTTGGCAGAGACACTGACAAGTCATTGCAATTAGATATACAGCTACAACCAGGAAATGGGACTTGGAACAGAAGCCTCTCTTATCCATGCGCTTAATGACCTCTCCACAACCTTTCTGAGTGACACAGAGAAAGAGACACTGCGGCTGCCTCGGTTCCACCAAACAAACCACACAACACTCACTGGGCTCATGAAACCTTTCTTGTTGTGTGCACCGAGGCAAAATTGAGTGTGTTGCATTGAGAGGGAGGAGAAGGAGGAGGTGTAGTGGGAAAAGAGGCACACAGAATGAAAGACCTTCACTGTGAGAGACAGTCGTGCTCCCTCATTGAGAGGGAGAGAGAGAGAAAACCCTAGGGGTATGAGCTCGGGAATTGTTTATGAAGGTTTTTGAATTTTAGGGACTAGTATTGCAGTACTTTAAAGCACAAGAAGGACATAGATCACCCGGAAGAATGAAGTGAATCGCTTTTCCCCAACACATTTATCATTACTAGTCTCATCTCTATCTTCCAAGAATGTAGGACAGTGTAACAAAGGGAGGGAGACTGAGCAAGATTTCTTCTACGTACCATCTACATAAATATCTTGCTTTTAAGTACCATTAGTTGACTAGTTGCTGACATGTTAAATAGTTATGTTATAGTTCCCGCAATTTGCAGCCTCAAACAGGCCATGTAGGCTTTACTACTTGCATACATGGACTAGCACGTTGAAATTACAGAGAGGAGAAGGTTAAACAGCACGGCCGACATTGTGCGTTATCTTTCACCCATATTCCATCTCAGTGGCCACTTCTGGCTTGTGGCTTCACTTGAACTCACAGAACTAGGTTTTCAATGTATAATATTAGTTTCTGAAAGATGTCATTCCAATCACCTCTATTATCTTCCTGTGTATTTGCCTTCTGAGTTGAGATGAGCAAAAAGAATTAGCAATCTGTCTACCACAATGTCTGTCAACCTGTCATGGTCACAGCAGGAAATTAACAATTATCCTTCACATCTCTCTGTTTGTTAGCCAGTCTGTATCCGCATCCTCCTGTCTGTCTGTGTATGTCTGTTTCCCTGTCTGCCTGCTGAATTTCCTCTCTATCCCTGCACTATAGAGCGGGACAGGAAATTAACAATTATTCTGCTGATTTCCTCCCTTAGACTGAAAAATTGATAGTTATCTCTCAAATGTTCTAATGTGTGTGGTTTGTGTGGCCGTGTACACGCATGTATAGGTGTTACGCTGTGTTGAATGTGTGGTCGTGGTAGATGTGGGGAATATGTCTGTTGGGTGGGTAGTCAACAGAACTTTATATATTAAGGTTTGCTGTAGGTGCACTTTAAAAAAAAAAATTTTTTTTTAAACACAGCTGAGAACAATCATGCTGGTGTTGACTTTATAAACAAGTCGGTCCAAGCTGTGTTTGTTCCTTATAACAATATGGTATGTATTTAAAGGGGCATTATGGAGTTTCCAGCGGCCACTAGCGGTGCAGTTCTAAGATTGTGAGTTTCTCTTTGTTTCTCCAGCTTTACTAATGCTCACTTTGTTCTTACTCGACATCATCTGAACCTGTTTGGTATGATTGGCTTCAGCACATAAACCTTTATTGTTGTTTTGTATCCTTACGTGGAGTCTGTTTTGCTGTGAGCTGGTTGTTTTATGGTGTTAGTTGACCGCATGTCGTTAGCTGCCGTGTTGTCGCTGTAGTACGAAAGAGGCTCGGGAGCGCGCACAGGGCTGAATCCGACCCGGTGTCCTCACATTAAAAGCAGAATAGTGGCTGATGCACACAACAGAGAAAACAGGCGTGTGCATCATTTCTAAGTGAGTTTTGAGCCCAGTGACAATAAGGCAATGAACATTTGATTAATTTCATTGAAAAACTTACATATAGCCCCTTTAAGGTATTTGTGAAGGTTTGTCTATTTCATGGCAGCCGCTCACTGTTATTGTTGTTTAGTAGAGGCACAGTGTGCATTATACATACACGCACACAAAATTAGGCTTATAGACTAGGATAAAAAAAATAGATCTGTTATTGTCTATGAAAAATGGAAATTAATCTCTCACCCTCTGTTTGTCTTTCCCTTTCTTTGTGCCTTCTCTCTATGCCGATGTCACTCCTCTCCAACAAAGGTAAGAGAAACACAAATGTGCATTAGTGTGTGTGTGTGTGTGTGTGTGTATAAGCAGTGCAACCTTTAAAACATACTCCCTGCAAGAGGATGGATGGACAGTTACTTACATACTAGTGTTGTGTTCAGATTTTGTATCTCCACCAGGGATAGAGTTACATCTTGTATTATATCCAGTACACACATACTCAGTCCTCTGGAGCTTACATGTGATTAATTTTTGTTATAAACCTTGTAAATAAACTAAGGAGCAATTGGAAACGCCAGACTCAGCAGAATCCTTTCAGCTGTGTGAAGCCAGTTATCCAGTGAGGCTAATGTTAGGCTTAACAAAGACGGACATGAATCACAAAGAAAATCTTAATAAATTTAACTTGTTTGGTGTAACAGACCCCTAGTGTGCCTATTGCGGATGATTACATCATGTTGCAGATTCTGGACTGCAATTAATTGACCAACTGCAGTACATGGAGATACTTGTAGTGTATGTAGTAGATAAGGAGGAAGGAGAGTGCCCTGCTTTGATGTAATTTCCTCCCATTGGTTGCCCTGAGGTGTATCATCACAGTCAGTTATCCATTATGCTAACCTAAGCCTTCAACGTTAGTGTGACTTAGTTTACAATTACCCTTAGGGCAAGAGTTTCAGTCAAGGTTAAGACTTCATAGGGCACACGTCAGAAGTAAATAAACTATTGATGCCAGCATATCTTTCGATGTAAAGTCGCACCTTTAGCCCTTTGGCACTACTAGCATTTGTCAGCTATCAATAAACCTGATTCTATTTTGCATTGTTAGCATGATTTGCCATCATTATTGCATTAGTTTTAAATACAACATGATTAACCTCTGCACTGACCTGACAAACCATCATGCATCACATGTATATATCTTTTGTAGCATCTTTGTAGTTTGCTGCATGTGATAAAGACCTTAATAGTTTGTGCACTTGCTAGAGAATCAAATACCCTTTACTCCAACCTCCTGTGATGACAGTTTCATTCTGAAAGTAGATGGCCAGTATGATAAGATTAACTTGGCAAATGAAGCAGTGGCAGACATCGCCCATCATAGATTTATGATTCATCTATCCTTTGTTAATATACATTGACATGGTAATTTGATGTCAGCTCCACATAATTAAATTGGCAAAATATGGAAGGTAGAGATAAGATTATCTAAGAAATGTTGTGTACATTTAAGTGAAGTCTCTTTTTTTTTCACAGCCTTGCTGTGTTATACCACAGTTGGCTAAGTACAGAGACACATTCAAGATGGCTGATGGCTCACACAATGAACACCTGTGCAATTTAATGTAATGTGATTGTCAGTTGTGTTGAGACTTTGCCAGAGAACTAATTCAAATCAGTGGTAATTTGAATTTTTATGTCCTTTTTTCTGTGCAGGTCATGAACTAGAAGCTATTTTATTGTGCAGTAAGCTACTGCTAGTAGAAAATATTATAGAATTAAATGACACCTAACTGACACAAAGGTAGTATACATAGCTCCGCCTCCTGTAAATGTCACAGAATAAGTATACTCTCTAAACCTGTAGAATCCAAATACAATGTTTAGACTCTTGTCCTCGGATCTCCAGTTATGAAAGTATAATTCCTCTTTATGAGAATCACTTACAGCAATTTAAGAACATGAGCTCATATCCCATGGTTGTTCCATTTCCCTCTTTAAAAAAGTTATCTGTTGCTCTAGTAGTGGGATTACAGATACGGTGCACCTTATCGATCCTAGAGGGGAAGTTAGTTCACTGCTGCAGCAAATGATTGTGCATACAGTAGGTAACAATATAGTAACAAAAACACATGCTTTACGATGATATCCTCATCATGCTAATGCAGAACTAACGTATTACATTAGCTATTGGCAGATTTCCACTCTGTAAAACATAAGGAGACAATGTACACAGCTGTTTGTTAGGAGCCTAAAACAGCACAGGGAAGTTTAGACCATGAGTCATACCACAAGACAGAAACACCCTTGTACGAAACATGACACAGCCGAAATCAAACATGACTCAGTTAAAATGGAAACATAACATGGTAAAATGTTGCATGTCTGTTCTGCTCTACATGATTGGAGTGTTTTGTGACACCGCCATTCCATAAAAAGGGCAGTTGCCCTGAAGGGTTTTGTTGTGACATTTTATTTCTTTATATAAGATTTTCAGGTTGGTTTGCAGCTCAGCTGTCATCCAAACAAGGCATTTGTAAATGACACATTTTTTATTTTTGTTTGCACAGCATGCCAAACCAAATTTACTGTAGCAGCTCTTGGAAAGTATTGATTCTTTAAAACCCCCAATCCATTTTACCTTAAAATGACATCAAGAACTTAACATAAAAGTGCAGAAATATAATCTGCCACTTTTGAATTCCTAAGAAAAACTTACAGATGACTGTATTTTGCTTGTTCTTGGGGCAAAAATGGTTGTGGTATCTTGCTTCTTCCATGAAATACATTTATACATTTGAGCTATTAAATGCACGGCTAACAAATCAAACTCTTAAGCTTTGTCCATTATCTAGCTGTGAGGCACGTTATTTTGAGTTTGTGTCTGGAAAGAGGGTGTTGCTGGAGCTAAATGGAAGTATAGTATTTATCCCCAGAGCTAGAGTCAGAAATAGATGTGGAATGGAGAAAATAGCTGGAGGAACTGTTAAATCAACACTTTGACATCTCTCTCCCCACTACCCATTTGGATACGCGGGTGCCAACAAAAAGCACATAGCATACACAGTCCACACATGTACACACACATACACCTCATTACGACTAATCACAATCTGAGACCCTTCATCACACATGCAGATCCTCACTGTTGAGTATTCAGACATAGAAGGCAAATTTTTCAATTCTACTTGCCTCAATCAGCTAGTTATTTAGCCAGTTATGCAACCTGGCAGACAATGAGGCCCACAGCCAGTGACACTTTGAATTTTAGTGCTATTTGTATCATCATTAAGCAAATGAACAGCAAGCCGTTCAGTCAGTCAACCCGCCAAGTGTGTGAATTCTGGTAATTGAAGCAAGAACTGAGCAAATGAAGCTCATTAATAGTTTGTAGGCCAGCTAGTATTATAGGTGCTATGAACACGTCTCTCTATGGCTGAAGGGGCAAGGCTCAGAGATGTGTGGTGTTTTGTGAGGTATTGTCATACTACAGTGGTTAACGTGATGGAAGCGATAGAGGAAACAAAGTGTTGGTGGAAGGGAGAAGAGGAGGAGTGACAAATGAGGTCATGGCAATGAATAGGAGAAATGAGGTAGAGATGGAGGTCTGGAGGTCAGTAAGTGTATTGTCTGAGCATTATTGTATGAATTGGAAAGCACACATTCATGCAGAGCAGCAGAATGCCAGTGCCACTAGCAATAATCACTTCATCCATCAACTGTACTATAACAGATCCACCACGGTCCACACGTCTGTTGCTGCCTAGAGTGATGTTGCCCCGACACGCATACACAAACATATATATATATATATATATTTGAAGCATGGATGAAGATTAGACATTGGGAACAACTGATAAATGCTCACCTATAACCAGATATCCATCAGTATTTTTTCTGTTTTTAATCTAACATCGACAGGCATATTGCTTTAGAGAAATAAGATATGTGAAAGGCCAGGCAGGGAAACTAAATCATTTTTTTTTAGATAGGAGATTGTGATTTCTTGGCGACAACTCGTATTATCCCACAAACCAAGAGGAAATTGTTTTTGTATTATTTCCCCCTTTTAAAGTAAGATTTCAACTGTGATACTGGCGTAGTATGAGAACATCTGTCATGAGTTATTTATGGAAAGAGATTCCAGCCTGCAGCTCGCCTTTTGACATATCACTTAAGGATTTAGATGTAGTGTGCTGCCACTTAATTAATCAAACATCTCATTCAATAATTAGCAACATTTCCTAATGTTATCATGACAGACTATACAAAAATGACACACTGAGTAGATGTTTTTAGTAAAATTTAACATTTTTTTAACATGTGGATGCATCTTCCTAATGCAAGTGAATCTGACAACACCGGCACTATTCTCCAAATGTATTATTCCAAGGTTGTATTTAATTAATTTCTTCTTAATTCAGAAACAGCTGATGTGATGTGGGTGTAGCTTGTAATTGTGTATGTGTGTTTCTGTCTGCTTGTTTGCATGACTGTTTACATAAAGAAACTGTGTGCTTTTTTGAGATAATCTTTGGTAAAACAATACAGGCACAGGTCACGTCATTGTGGATGGCTAAATTTCCGTTCCTCTGAGCACTCCTCATCCAGTTTTGTTTTTACAGTCAAGAATTGAAGTACGTTCTTTATCTTGGAAACAACAGTTGACTAAACAATCTCACCACAAAGTCCATTCAAAAAATTAATGTTAGTGCATGTTTTTTGCGCACAAGTATTTAGTTGATTAACTAAACGTGCAAGCCTGCAAATGTATTTATCCATGCTTGTATGCTTTTATTTAGGTGAAAATAACATTTGATTTCTCTTGTGCTTTAGTGTCACTTACTGTCTCAAATATTAAATTAAGGCACAGTTACTTAGTCAAGTAACTCATTATGAAGTCTGATTGCAGCCCCAATGAAGCGGCTGCCAAAACGCTCAGTGCTTATCATGTGGGAAAAGGCTTTGAAAGTTGCGTGTGTGTGCGAGTTCATGCATGTGAGTGTTTGTGTCTTTTGTTGATTTAGACAGGAGCAGACATACTCAGCTGAGTGCTTTTATCATCAGACAGAACTGCCCTGAAAGTTTTCCACTGTATTCCCTCTGGGTGTACACGCACTACATTTTGAACTAATTAAAGTGATATTTCACTTTGGTGCAACATTTATACCACCAGTTATATCCTCATTCAGGTTCCTGAGAAGGGGAACCACCATCATTGGCTGCCCCAGTAATTAACAATGACTCACACACTTCACTTTTCCCTTCTGGTAGTCAGGAATTCACACATCAAATACCTTTGCTAAATAAAGTGTGATAATGTCATTTTGCGTGTTTCTATGTGGTTAACCTTGCCACTAGGTAAATTAGTGCCATTTTTAATTATTAAACTTAGATACGAGTTTGTGGTATAAATGAAAATGTTGTGAAATAGTTTCAGTCAGTAGGTTCCTAAGTACATGTGCTGAGGCAGAGACTCATGCAAAGAAGGGCTGAAGTCTGTCATGCTGGGCTGCTCCTGGCTCTATATGTCCCATTAATGAATACCACTGTGGTTGTTTGTGTATTTTAGTAAAATAAACTTCACATTTGAAAATTCAACTAGGACCTCTAAAGCAAAAACCATTGTGACAAACCCTATTGGCTGCATACAGATACTGTAGCCTATCCTTGTCAAGTGTCTTGACAATATGGGTTATTACCTCTGGCAGTACAATGGCTCCAATGGATGACGTTTGTTTTGTAGATGACTTGTAGTGCATATTCTTTATAGGATATTAAAAAAGAACTCTAATTGTATTGTTGTTTTTGACAGTTGTATTAGACTGTGACTACGGCAGCTACATGGTGATGAAATCAAATTGTTTCCATCCCATCTCTCAGTTCTTATTAATGGAAAGTAACTTTTAAATGGAAGGAACAGCCGGGGCCATGGCTTTGTGAAAACAGTGTATCCCACAATGAAGATGTATGTTGTGTTTTGGTCACTGCTGGTCATCTTAACGGGTCTTCTGTGTATGTTTGTGTAGAGTGCAAAACATGTGACTATTAGAATTGAGCTTTTTTTGCAAAGAACACAGATAGTGAGAGAGGAGCTCAGACTTGGCCCTATGTCTTCTCTGCATGCATTTCTCTGTGGACTACAGTGACAACATAATGCCAGTAATACACGCACGCACGCACACACACATATCCAATAAGTTCTTATCTGATTATGGGTGGCTACACACAGTAAAACCTCTGTTGTGCTGAAATACCAGGTTTTTATATCATATGTGCATCATAGCCAGATCTGCCATCATCTTTGGAGCCTGTGTATATGTGTGTGTGTGTATGTGTGTGTGCGAGTAAAGACCTCAGCCATGAGCAGCCATCCAGAATGCTTATCTAGTAAATCCAACAGCTTGACCGCTTTTTGCTGTGGCAGCAACACGCACTTCCTGTCACACACAAAGCTCACAAACACAGACACACTCACACCACACACAAACACACACACATGCACACACATAAACCCTTGCACGGCGCTGTTATGCCCGACATGCCAGTGCATCGACTGTGCCATCAGCTGAGCTCAGATTTGTCCATTCTCACTGCTTCAAAGTCCCAGTCGCTGTGTGCGCACGCACGTGTGTGAGATAGTCTGGACACAAGCAGATGGTTATCTTTTTTTTCCCCAATTTGTGGTTTTACTCTTCACATTGTTCAAATGTTTGCATTTCTTCTCTTCTCTCTTTCCTCTCTCACTTTCTCTGTGTTCCTCCATCACTGTCTTTTTTCTCTCTTTGTCATCCCTCTCTCTTCCGTCCTTTCAGATGACAACTTTTTGCACCACTGCTCTCTCTATTGACCCATATTAGCCTGTCTCCATCTCAGAGGTTAATACCTTAGATAATAGTGAGTTGAATGCATATTCTTTCTGGATATTATCTACCACGACACTGGTAGGTGTTGCCTCTCAGTGTCGACCCTACAGATCAAACCACATCCACTGAAGATTCACAGTGTTTTGAGTAAAGGTTAATGTTTCAGAGAAGCATGGGCTGAGCTTCGCATCGCTGTCTGTAGTATCATTATTTCATAAAAATTTCGGGGAAGACTTACTCTTTAATAAGATAATCTGTGTTTGCCATCTTGTTGTTTTGCTTTCAGCTAATACTTGTCTTGTCAAGCATCTCAAGTGCCGCTCAAGTAGCAAATATGTCATTGCTTCTACTTGTGGCTATCACACTTCTAACAAACCACAAAAAGAATAGGACGAAAAGAAATTGAAAAAGGCAAATGATTTGAGTGTGTCATCCTAAGAACAATGATTATAAAATATATATCATTAGTAGAATGATGTTATTTCTGTCAGCTCCTGCATGTTGAAGAGGAAGAAATTTAATTCTTGCTAATCCACCATTTAACCCAGATGCAGACAGACTACTAATTAGCATGATGATAATAAACGTATATAAATAACAAAGCGCATCTGTCAAACAAGGAGTGAGAATGAGTATGAGAATGTGTTTTGTGAATGTTCCGTATGATGTTTCTTAAACAAAAGGTATTGTGGTATTACTTTAGATAAACAATTTACCAACTATATATGTCCATGTAGTTGGGCAGCACAGTGGTCCATTGGATAGCACTGTGGCCTCACAGCAAGAAGGGCAAAAGGTCGTGGGTTCAAACCCCGGTCTCCCTGCCCTTTCTGTGTGGATATTGCATGTTCTCCCCGTGTCTGTGCGGGTTTCCTCCGGGTACTCCGGTTTCCCCCACCATCAAAAACATGTTAGGTCATTCAGTACTTTGTCCAGACACTGACATAAGATCAGGAGTTGGTCCTCGGGCGCTGCTCAGCGGCTGTCCACTGATGATGAGTTAAATGCAAAGGATGAATATCGCAACATGTATGAGGTAAAGTACATTTGATTTGATTAGAGGTTGCATTTGAATGAATGTACTTGTACAGGAAAAAATTCTTATACAACTATGAATATAATTAACAGCTGATTTTACCAACATTGTATTCTTACTTACCAGAAAAGCTCACTGCCAGTCATGGATTCAGATGTCATAAGGCGTTATACTTGATTACCTTTGTTGATGCTGATTTCCAATCTATAGCTCATGTGCTGTACGGCATGTTCTTTAGCTTTACAAAGATATGCATGCTTACATCTATAAATAAAATGCATATTTATATGATAAAATATGTGTGAATAAATGTGTAGCTTATATGGTTGTAACTTGCTGTGAGCCCTATAAATTCAGACAATCCAAGCACCACAACAACAGAAAAGTCAACATTAGCATGCAGCGTGATGCACTTCCTCTTTCTCACTCCTTTCCCCCCTGGTCTTTCTCTCACTGTCCTTCCCTTCCCCCCAGTGCATTCTACCTGACTTTTGAAGTGCACTGTGAGGCGGAGCCGCCGAGAGTGAGACAGACAGCCAAAACAAGCGAAACAGACAGTTCAGGCATTTTCCGACCCGTTTTTTGGAGCACTACAGCAATTTATATATCTCAAAGGTCCTTTATGAGCAACAGAATTGAAAATATCAAGAAAAATGGACTCAACGTATTTACGCTCCCTCTATTCTCTAGGGAAGAAAAGCATAATGAAAGGGGAGGTGGAAGGGGCGATGCTCAGACAGAAAATGCAAGCAGTTCCAATACAACTTATAGAAATATTTTAGACAGGTTTGTCAAACTGTCCGCTCCTGAAATTACCTTTAACGGGGGCAGATGTGTCAAAGCTACCCTGTTTGACACACAAAGAACTTTATTGATAGAGAGTGGTAGTGCACTAAGAAAAGCACATCAGGAGCATCAGCACTTTGGGAAAGGGGCTTAAGGTGTGTGTGTGTGAGAGAGAGAGCGAATGCCCTCAGGCAATGAACAGCACACTTACCTCTCCACTGCACTGATACATCTCTGTATTCCCCAATGAATGGCATTACACACACACACACACACACACACACACACACACACACACACACACACACACACACACACACACACACTCTCAATGTCTGTTTCCATACACAGTTTTCATGCTTTAATAACTGTGGCTATCTTCAAAAGAGCTTTGAATGGAGAAAGGACAGACCAAATGCGTCTGCTGTCAAGTAGGGCTGGACCGCTCGAGACAGAAAGAGAGGGAGTAATGTATGCGTGCTTGCATGTATTTCTGTGAGCTCGCGCAGTTTATTTTGAAGGTTGATGTTGGAGTGATGTTGTGACAGAGGGCTGTCTAAGTTGTGTGCTTCTTATCCAATAGATTAGACTTATTTTTTGAACAGATGAGCTGGTAAATGCCCTAGAGAATCATGTCACTCAAAGGAACATTTCAGTGTGTGTGTATAAAATAAACAGTGTATAAACAGTGCTTCATGCAACGGATGGGAGACTGGATATATGGACCCATCTTTGTCATTGGAGCTCTTACAACCCTGTGGACTTTTCCTAGATGTTTATTGTAATATAAATCCCATTTATTGCATTTTGTTATATTGTACTTTGTCTGCCAGAGATATATGGATAACATTGTCATGGTAATCAACAATGATCCTGCAAATGAGACTCTGAGTCAATGTAGCACAGCATTCTGTAAAATTATACATAACAGCATCTCCCTGGAGTGTCTATGGAAGCTGCTTTGGGGGAATTTATTGGATATGTTAGGTGCTATTCTTCAATTTGGCGTACATATAATCCATCAAGCAGCACTTTATTTCAATTATGCTTCAGCATTGGAAATTGGTTTACCTTATGCAATTTTTTTTTACCAGATGTGGTGGGTTGTAGCAAGCGATCTGAACAAACTATTATATTTATATTTATTTAGTCAGATTTTGTGCCATTGCCAATACTTTCTGTTTATGGAAGTTTCAATATTGTATGCTTTAGGGTATTAGTAAGATGTACATTTTTTGTTAGAGGGAAACTTTGTGTGCAAGATTTATAGGGAACTTTTTCCCAAATGACACCTCATGCTTGGTGCAATACACTTTTATAGTAGTTTATAAGACTACAGTGTTATAAAATATGAAAGACATCTTTTTAAGAGGAAAGCTGTTAAAGCTAATTACTACTTTTTTATTATTGAATAGTCTTTTCAGAGTGATTGTAAAACGACAAACACAGCAGTTGCAAATGGCAAAAAATACAACAACTTGTCTACAAAGGGTATAAAAAACTAACATATTCTGTGACATTTTAAAGTGAAGCAAGAGGCCAAATGCCTGTACAATAAGGTATATGTTCGTTTAGTCTAGATTCTGCTCGAAGGAGTAGGAAAATGTTTTGACTTGATGAAGGTTGACATCAGTGAGCGAAACACAGACACACACGGCACAGAATTACAAACACACACACACACGCACACACACACACACACACACACGCACACACACACACACACACACACACACACCACTAGCAGCATGTCAAGTTCCTCTTGAGAAAAGCTACTGTCACTGCTTATACCCTAGAGCCAGCTACTTTAAGAGCATCAGCAGTTTGGGAAGAGTACTTGGGAATGTGTGTGTTTGTGTGTGTGTGTGTGTGTGACTGTGAATATGCATGCACTTGAGCATTTTCATGCGTGTGTCTGTGTGTTGGACAGCCAGCCAAATTAATCAGCAAGGCAAAGCCACTCCTCTGGCCTTTATAGCGAGACCTCTTTTAAAAACATTATCGCCTTACTGAAACTCGGAATATCCATAATTTAACTCATACACACACACACACACACATTTGCACAGGCACATGGGTTTTAATTTATCTTCAACACAGACACAAAGTCAATTTTTAATCTTATCCTTCAAAAGCATTTGCATTCTCACTGTTTCACTCCAGCATCCAGTCTTAAACATTGCATTAGGCTGTATTCACACCGAATCTGTCATGAAAACTCCAGTCCTCCCATTAAAAAAAACAAAAACAAAAACATTGCGGCCGTATGGTGAAAAACACAATCAACCTTTGGAGAATCGTAACCCAACATCACACTGTAGACAGTCACGCAAGCTGGCGATCATACCGGTCAAACTGCTCAGCAGTCAGCCTGAAATATCACTGAAGCTGGGCATTATCCAGGTGGAGTTCATGGACCAAACAATGATACCCAGTTTTGTCCTCGCTTGGTTTATTTCTTGCACCCCGCTTGCATCTGGCTTGCAGTCTATGCTGCAAAACAGCGATGCCAATAAGCCTCCTTTGGTTGGTGTCTATTTGTTTCAGAGAGAGAGAGACAGAGAGAGAGAGAGAGAGCAGCGGTGGCTGAGCGAGCTAGAGAGTGAATAAAGAGAGTAGTGGAAGCGAGAAATCCGGTGAATCAGAGAAATAAAATGTTATTTTCTGATTGTTTCACAGCGGTTACATTCTAAAGCACAAATAAACAAGCCCACACTGTCGCAGAGCCCTGTGCTGATCTCCACAACGCCTGATTTGGTTTGAATACAGCTTTACTCATGCTGCTGAATTGCTGAAAAATCTGATCTCCAGTCCTGACAGACACAAAAAAAGTTTTAATTTTGCTCTGGTGTGTTTAACAAAATTACCCTCACACCAGAAGAAAAAAAAAATCACTGAAAGCAAAAACCAGACAGAACAAAGGGACATTTTTCATGCACAGCGCCAAGTTGTCAGCAGCACTACGGCTAAAACCTGTGATAATAGAATAGCTTGATTCAGTGATTATGTTTTGGCATGTTTTAATCTGACATTAATGATGTTGCATAAGAGTCTCAGTGCGGCTTCTGCGGTTGCTAAATTGTATCCATATATTGTAAACTATGTTGCTATAAATCTTCGTATAATGATCTCAACTTCCATCTCTTTTCTGGGTGCATTGATCCATGCAAACCGTCTTTGATCATTGTCAGGAAATGGAAATGTTCTTATTTTTGAGCTTACAGCTTCCTATTATAAACAGCTGAATGGATGCTCCTGAGGGACTTTCAGTCACCTCCTAGCAACATAGCATCAGGGTGACACCATCTGTATACTAGTATATTATACTTATATAATATAATATAATTTAAACTATATTATATTATATATTCAGTATGCTAAACACATCTGTGCGCGTCAGTCTACAGGTTGCTTCATTGATCTGATGTACTCTGTTTTAGTAGGCTGATTATATGGGAGTATATGTTTCATGGAAACATGTATTTCCAAATATGATGGGATTGGTCTTTCAGTAGTCTCTCACTGGTTGCAAAAAGAAGTCAGATTGTATACGTTAAGTAATACACGTATACGTTACGTAAGTTAATGACAAAATTACCCTACTTCTCACTTTTTTACCTGAGTAAACTATTCCCTAATCTCCTAATCATTTTGTAAATTATGGTCCCATTTAGATAAACAATAAAGCAGTGTATGCTTTAAGGTGTGGCGTCCTTGTGATTGACAAGTCGCTACCACGGCGACCTGTCAGGTGCAGCAATGCATATCCCTCCCTAGCTCCACCCTCTCGACCAAATATGGTCCCTTCTGGCTCCAAAAATCCAAGATGGTGACGGCCATTATGCCAAACTCAAGGCTTCAAAACATTAGATGACAAGCCAGTGGGTGACATCACAGTCGTCTTTAAAAATCACTTGGCAACAGGAAATGTCTTTGTCTTGGTGAAAATCATGAAAGCTTTGTCAAGCTCAAGTGGGGCTTGATCCAGTAAGGGTTTACTTGAGCAACTTCAATTATAGCCTATCAATATAATGCAAATTCACATGAAAATCACGTGCTGACCTTGAGAGGTTTAACTTCTCAACTTGCTGCAGTGCCACACGTACACTGTGACGACACTGTTAAGTGTAGTTGCAAGTGCAACAGAACACACTTCTGATCAAAAAAGTCAACCTACTGACATGTTGTACTTTCAGTTATAGAAACCACCTAATTTGGTCCTTACATAATCTCAAAGTGGAACAATGAAAGAATGTGTGAAATTAAATATTGAATTTTGGCTTGGATTTTTTAAATTACCGTAAAACTTCAATTAATAGCTGATTTCCAAATAGCCGCCTACCCCGTTTACTGGCCTGGTGTGGGAACATATTTTGACAAATAAACAGACAAATAAACAGTCTCCATTAGACGGCTGGTCTGCTTTTTATAGCAGATCTTTGGATGTATTAAACTCTCAAACCCCACAGGATCGATCACTTTAGCCGCTTCTAAGCTGCTCAGATTGTGCTTACAAATATTAAGGTTTAAACATATGATCAATATGTCAATATGAACATGATACACATTGTTAGATCGGTTAGATTCTCCACAATTCAATTGTTCAGTTCATTTAAGGGAAACAGCAAGCCCCAAAGTCTAATTCATATAGATTTACAAGTGTAAGAGTGCATGGTGCAAGAGTTGAAGAGGAAAAAAAAAATTGCACACTCACGTTACCACTGAAGCGCTCATTAAGTCCGAATGTGTCCATTCGTGGATTATTTATATTCCTTTAGTCTGTAAACGTTCATGGATCAAAAGAATCAAAACAGCTTTTCATAAAAATTTATCGAAGTTATGAATCCTGTCATGTTAAGTCCATTGCTCTCTGTCTGCTAACTTCTGCCACTCTTCTCTCATCCTGCACCGTGTTGTTGTTTTCGTTACCTTGCTGCCTTCAAAATAAAAGCGCATAAGCTGTCTTTCGGAGCTAGATCAAATCAGTGACGTCTATTTGATATTATTGGATAATTTTTATATGAGTAATAGTCTGTTTGAAATAAATAAACTGTTTCATAGTAGCATATTTCAGTTTTGTGCAAGAGGAATTAAAGGCCTGTCTCAAATAAAGGCAGGGTCAATTCAGTGATTTTAGCAAAAAAAAAAGCCTGGGCTATTAATCAAAGTTTTATGCTAATATGAATGTAATATAATACAGTATGAAGCAGTCTGTCCTTTTTTACTTGCTTAATGAAGTGGTTCAAAACCTTTTTTTGAACAAAAATGCTGAGAAAATACAATTTGCAGGCTTCTTTTTGCACCATAAACCAAACTAGGCTGAACACACACTTGGTCACCTCACACGTACATATTGTATATCCCTGTATGACAACATATTCCAAGCAGTAGATTGCCACATGAAATGTTTGCAGACACACTTCATCTGTTGGTGCTGTTGCTGTGAGGGACGCTACATTAGTCAGCAGGCATGACACAGCTGGGAGGTGCAATGTCTGCTGCTCATTACGCTGTGCTCTCCTGCATGCCATTAGCAGTCCCATTTGATCCATGATTACTGTGCATAAAGAGATGCACAAATCTGTATACAACATCACTAAAGCTTATTCATTCACAGACTGTACCTAGGTAATGAATGAGTGTTCGGACCAACAGAGCCGTTTTAGCCCTTATTTGTTAATAAAGACTAGATTGAAAAATAAAGAGCAGTAGTGCTGTTTTATTTAATTTTCAGTGCATATTAAAGGTACAATAAGTGCCAGTAACTTATTATTTTTCAACATTTCAAGGAGTTTACTATTCAGAAATTATATAAGCTTTATAGTGACACCTTTAGTTTTATATTGGTAGTACTGTATTTCATACCTCAATGCAACTTCTTGCTTTTTACACATTTTGTGAAGGTGAAAATGCAAACTGTAGTCATTTGGGTTTTCAACAGGCTAGCTAGTAGTGTAGCAGAATACATTTCTCTGCTATGCAACACTGCAACACAACTAGACATGGGACTGTACAGTGTCTGTTCTTGTTTGTTGTTGGCCTTGTGCATTGTTTTTATGTCTTTCTTTTGTTTATTTTTTACATTTGAGCAAGCTCAATATTTTGTTTGTTAAACTTTTGTTTTTACTGATGTGGTACCTTGGTGCCATAAACGAAACCTTCACATTTTGTGGGAGGTTGTACAACATATGCCCATAAACTTAAAGAGGCCATGTGTAGTTTTCAGTGGCCTCTAGTGGTGAGGTTTCAGATTGCAACCACTACCTTTTCAAGCGTGACCTTGTGCATGTGCTCAAACTAATGAGAGAGCAAAAAAAGAAACTGACACACGGAGATTGCATCACACAAAATGCTGGAAACTCAGGGAAACCCCCACATCAATGTTACAGGAAAATTTTATTCAGCTTGACGTTAAACTTGTTGCATGATAACAATACATTGACTGCATTTAGCATGATATGTCAGCATTAGATAGCCTGCATTTTTTTTTTTTTTTTACTATTTTCTTCAGTCTTTGTATCTTTGACATACTTTAGTGGCTAATCACAAATCATTCAGTGCTCCACCAAAAGCTCTGTGACAAACTGACCACTTTTGCACAGGGTGACTGTGCTGTGCATGCTAAGATACAGGCTGGGTAAGGGTGAGTGTAGTGCATTTGGAACAAAGCCACCACAATATAATATAGCATAGATTATTATAAATTATTCAGTTAAAAAGTACTGCATTAATTTTAAGATGAGGCATGGAAAATGCACACCTGGTAGCAGCAGTTTAGAATAAGATAAAGCAGGCTGTCCTGACATTAAGACCAAGATAAGAGAGAAGTACTAAGGCAAACAAACAATTTCATGCTGTAGTTTCACTGGTAGAAAAAATCTCTTTTTGCCAATCCCCTGATGCTGAGTGGGAGTAAGTACAATTTCATTCTCATCTTTGCTGTCACTGATGAAGAGAAACTGTGAATTGCTGAAACCACTGCCGTCCCCATGAATAAATAGGATCTTTCTCAATAGAACAACAATGTCCTTAAAGCTTAAAAATGAGTGTCAATAAGACGACGGGCAGTTATCTCACTCTTTCTCACTCACCTTCTTTCTCCCCCTCAATCTCTTTCCGTCTGATGTAAGGTACAGAGCAGGCTATTATCTGTCAGGAGCTCATTTTCTGGTTCCCACACTCTGGCACTGTGGCCGCTCAGCATCTGATGGGATAGGCGGTGTCAGAGCCCTAATCCTAATGATCTGTCTGGCGAGAGAGAGTGAGTGACGAGTGGAATTAGGAAAAGATAAACAAGAAAAGTCTGTAGTCCGGCAGTTCTTAGAGAAGAGAGACAGAAACAAAGGGAGAACACATTAGAGTGACTGAGAGAATAAGGCTGCAAAAAGGAAGTGAGTGAGTAAGCAGTGGGATTGTCATGGTAAGCTGTTGAATCGGCCTGTCACCGTCACTCACCCTGCCCTCATCTGCCCTACAAAGCTCGGCAGTCAGTCATTGATGCTTGTTCCATCTGATGCCTTTTGTATTCATGGCTACTTATAGCTAACATGCCTCCCCCCTCTAGTTTAAATAGTCAAGAGCACATTTTGATGCATGCATTCACAGGATCTTAGTGGGGCTGAGACGTCTCCACTGTTGATTTCGGTGACACAAAAATAATAGGGAAGAAATGTTTTAATGAAAGTGAAATGAAATGCTGTAAAGCTGCACAATGGGAATTCATGCACATACACATTTATGTTAACAGAGATGGGCACACACACAGCATTATTCTCATGGCTGTATTAAAGAATAATCTTTAATTTGAAAAGTGCTTTCAATGTGTCAGACATTTCAGGCTGTTGTGGGACTTTTTTCTTTGCTGAAGCACCTAGCCATGGGATCGTCTAGTACACATTCGCTAGAATTTAATCTGTATCACTCTCTCTTCCCCCTGTCTGTTGCCCATTCTAGTCCCTCTCTGTCTCTGAAGCTCTCCTTCAGACAGTATGTTTTTCTCTGCCTCCCTTTGTCTCTATTTTTGCCACTGATAGCTTTTTCTTCCTCATTGTCTCCCTGTCTCTCTTACTTCTCTATCCTCCTGCATAGTCTATTCTCGCTCTGGCTCAGTCTCCCAATCCCTAGCCTCTTTCTTTATTACTCTGTCCATCCCAGCAGTTACTTTGTCAAGATCTCATTGATGCTGTGATGGAGAGAAGTGAGTCTGACCTCAGTTCAGGGATTGTCTATTGTGAGCGTTGTCGTGGATATTAAAAAGTGGCCTGCCGATCAAACAGAATTCAAAGACTTTTAACGGAGGGCTTTTTCTATTCAACATGTGAGATATGATCCACAGAGTTCATGGAATAACCTCCAAATAACTTAAACAACCTCATCATGACTCTTAAAATCTATGTGTCTTGAAGGCCCAAACTCTGCATTTGGAAAAATTATACACACAAACTTCAAAATCCTTAATCCGCAATAAATGTTAACTCACACTATCAATGACATTGTGTTTCAGTATTTATTTATAGAGTACAGTATTATTTATTCACATTACCTTCTGCTCGCTGAATCTATTGACTTGTCATGTTAAAAATGGTTAAAACTGGTCAGGGTTTGGAATATGAAATGTGCACAACCCACACACATAACAAAGGGTCACCAATTCCTGTTACTATTGATATGTAGACCTAGAGGTTAAAACAAGCAACGTTTAAATATTTATTTCTTGACCTCCTGTTATTGTAAATGCATTTGCATTTGCAACTGTCAATCAGGCAAAACCGAGAAAATCTGTGTTAATCTGAAAGTTAAAGTGGGCAAATTGCTGTTCTTAATAATTGTGTGGTAAAAAATAGATAAGAAAAACCTATAAAATAGAATAAGAGAATAAATGTGTGTGTTGCTGTGTTCATGCCGATTAATAGACCTATTATAACAATCTGTGTGACAACAGCATCATTATTATATAGTAGTATCATCTGGCAACTGTCAAAAAGACTGCTTGTTTAAAAACCAAGCCAAACTGAGGTTTGACCAGATTTATTAATTCATTTATTTTCCATTTCAGCTCAGGTTGTACTGTAATCATCAATACAATATGGTTGCGAAGTGGGGAACAGATGGTCTATTTTGTTCTTCATAGCTCTCTTTGTTGTTATCCACTTAGATGTTGTCTCAGTTTGTAATTCTTCTCAAAATTGGCAAAATTACCCATCTGTATTGCATCAAATTATTATCTGTATATAATGACAAAAAAATGTGTTTATCCTTGTGATTGATTGTGTGTGAGTGATAATATGAAGAATCTACATACAGTGGAAATACCAGTTACAACTTGCAGGACAGCACTGAAAAAGAAGTGAAGTGAAAAAGATGTATGTAAAAGGCCATCTTTCCCATCTTCCAGAGGTGTGCCATGAAGAACAAACAGCTCATTTATGTTAAAAAGTTAGAAGGAGGAAAAAAAAGAATAATTTAGAGGCAGTGATTTGGCACGTACCAAATCAACCAAGCTTCAAACTTACCAGCACTATACATGAATATTTGAACCAGTAAGTGTCCTGCTAGCAGAGCATGCTTGGTAATTGCTGAAGGAGGCAGATGAACAGTTAGCTGGTAGTAATGTGTTTCTGTATGTCTGAAGTGTTACCAAACACAGAAGAAACGGAGATTCATAGCAACTTTTTCTCTGCTCGTGTTGAAGCCTTGATTTTGTCCCCAGACTTTGGAGAAATATGCCTGGGGTGTCTTTGTCTTGCTGGCTATTCAGTTGCCTCCAGCACCTCCTGGAGGATCCCATGGTTTTCCCAGGTCAGATGGAATATGTGATCCCTCCAGCATGTTCTGGGTCTGCCCCAGGTTCTCCTCCCAGTTGAGAATGCCCAGAATACCTCCGCAGGGAAGTCTTCAGGAGACATCTTAATCAGGTGAAACCATCTCAAAAGGCTCCTTTTAAAATGAAGGAGGAGTGTTCTTTATTCTGAGCTTCTTCAGATGTCTCAGGGCCTCACCCTGTCCCTAAGGATGAGCCCAGACACCCTATGATGGAAACTCCTTTCATCTACAATTTCTTTGGGTCACAATCCAGAACAATGTGAGGTGGAACACTGAATCCAACAACTGAAAAAAATAAAGGAAATGCCTCTACTAAACGTTCAAAGTGGCTAATTTAGGGTATTTGGTTTCTGACAAATTCCATTTCCTCTTGCATAAGAAATAATAATTCAGCATGAAATCCATTATATATTATAATACTTCTCTGTCATGAAGGCTGCAGCAGATCTGCAGTGTTCAGCTTTGAGAGAATTCACTGAAAGTGAACCATGTGTTACAGTTTGTTTGTCGGCAGACCCGGGAGCGGACACAGAACACAACAGGAGGTAGTAAAAGGTAACAGTCTTTATTAACAAAGGATCTGTTGGCAGGAGCCAGGTGGACTGGTGGTAGCATGGTCCATCTAGCAATTAGCAGAGATGAGGCGGGCAGCGCGGTGAGATCCGGTGTGTACACAGGAATCCTGGTGCACAGGAAAAAACGCACGCTAGGAGGAAATCAATGGAAGCAATCACAAAACTACTAGAGAGTAGTCCTTAGAGACAAAAGGGGTAGAGTGCACTGTACCAACAAAGGTTTGGAACAATCTGGAGATGAGTAGCAGGAAGCCAGGAGTATTTAACCAGACGGATGATGAGATGAATGAAGTCATGTGTGCTGTTCTACCAGAAATGTAGCCATGCCCACAACACCCATATATATATAACAGGACAGACAACAGAGGAAAGGGAAACATGGGAAAATATACAGAAGCACCAGAGCTACCACACTGGCGGTGACATGATGCTGACACACTGTTTTATGGCACCCCTGTCCACAGCAGGACATTACTTCCGTCTCAAAACTGGGGATGCACAGACCGCCATCTACTGAAGGTAATACACTGGCTATGGACCTCATACAGCTTCAAAAATCCTGATATATTCTTTTAACATTGGTTTTTGCATTCAGACTTAATCTAGTGACAACATCTTTTCATGGGAAAAGGTATGTACGTGTATAGTGCCTTTCTAGTCTCAAAGCTCTTTACATCACATTCATACACTTCTGAGCAGAAACTCATCAGAAACAGAAATGAACACATCCATACACATTCATCGCACTTTGGGAGCTGGGCATTGAACCGCCGACACTCTGGTTGGTGGATGACTGCGCTACCCCCTGAGCTGTAGCTGCCCCTTTCCTTTTATAACTTGCCAAGAAATTATACAAATCTGGAAAGTTGCAGTTGTAGCCCCTCCATGCTACACACAGAAAAATAAATATATAAAAAAAACTAATATTAAAATATTTTATATTAGAATTTACAAAACAATACAATATATGTATGTTCGTATGTACTACAGTATCAGTGTAAGAGTTAGATGAAGATAAAACCAGTGAAAGTTCACTATTCGTGTCAGTATTTAATCTATTCTCTCAGGTATGGTACACACACACATAAGCACACATTATGTTTACAGTGCTTCCACCCCCACCTCCTTACACATTAAATAGAATAATCTAATTAAATAGATTAATCTAATTAATCAAGTTCATGGTTCTGTCTCCATTTTGTGTTTCTTTTCTCAATGTCTCCTCCTCCATTCCTCCAGCAGTCAAAATGTGAATTAAATAGTTAATGAAGACCAAGTGTAACATTCTTTGAGCCATTTTTAGATTTAGATTTTACTGCACTAAACGGTTGAATTGGGATTACATGTTAGGTTTTCTGGAACTGAAGGAAACTTCTGACATTACCAACTTGGAGGGCAGCTGTTACAGTGGCTTTGCTGAGGCCATGCCTCCTGTGACTAATCCAATCTTTACAGGATAGGGAACTGCCTGGCTCGCTGATTGCTTGGCTTGTGTGTGCTTTATTGACTGGCTGGTTTGCTGGCTGATTTGCAGATTCTAGCAGGCTGTGTGAGAGGCATGCATTCACAGTCTACTGTTTGGTCGTGCTTTATCTTCTGTGACTAATCTGGTCTTGGCAGGCTAGTTTGGTGGATCAGCATATTCTATCAACTGTTTATTTTTCATTTACAATATGAGGCAGTAGCCAATATGAAATAAGCAATTCAGTGGTACGTAGCTGGTTACCATGGATAAAGGCTGGTTAAGTGACCAATGGTATCATAAGCTTGGTGGCTGCTGGACAGTTGTTTCCCTGATGTAGATGTTGAATGCCTTAGGTACAAACAACTGTTTTTGTAATGCAACACAACAAACGAGGTTATATGACTGACTTGCTGGTGAGCTAACGTCTGATTATTAAAAACCTGTGGCTCATTACAGGTGTATTATATACACACCTTAAGAATACAATCATATTTAGCAAAAGTCTGGAAAAGGCCACAAAAGAGAAAAGAAGACTATATAGTAATATGTTTTATGTGTTTGGCAGCATTGCCAAAGTGAAGAATTGGATTTCACATTGCAGTTGAACCTGTTCTCACCTGTCAAGTTACAGTCCCATTTATCACAGAGGGAGAGTGAGAAAGAGACCGTGAGAAATAACTGGGGCAGGACCTAAAGAAAACGAAGTGATTGCTTCATTATGAGATAGAGATTGGGAGGGATTCCCCCTTTGAGTGGCTAACTATATTTTTAATGCACAGATGTTGTCTTTTTTTGCAGCGTGAGGCCATATTTTTTTCCCCAAAATACTGCATGAAAGAACTGTCACATTGATTATGGAGTAGCCGTATTTTTACAACTTGAAGCAATCAAGTATTACAAAAGAAAAATCAAATCTGAATCAAAAACACTGTCATTACTGATAGACCATGCATGAAAGGGACCAGCAAAAAAATACTGCCTGTGTCTCAAATACTACAAATAACACTCTCACGTTGGTCCGTCATGACTCACCACCACCGTCATCTCCTTCCAGATGACCGTTCCCCAAAACAGTTCTTTGATAAACAACATATATTTTAATGCTTTAGATGGCAGAAATGGTTCATTTTCTCACAAATGGCGGATGATTCAACCTTTTCAGGTCCAATTCAGCATTTTTATCCAGCCTTTTCATCTTCTTCGTAACTTTATTCTGCCAACATTAAATTAACTGTGACCTTTAGCATTTCAAAAGTACAGTGAACTTAGATGGCCACTTTTATGGGCAGTCTATCATCTGGATTTGTCTTTTTAGTGTTTTTGAATATGAGCGAGGAGTCATGTACTTGGAGAAAGGCTGTGAGTCAGTCTAAAGAGTATCTATCTTAACAAAGACAATGGAATGAGCAGAGGATTCTTTTGCAAGACTGCTTTACAATTACATTTTCTTATTAATTTTGTAAATTCCAAACTTGTTACAAGTCCCTGAATTCATTTACATTACATTTACATTTACTCATTTGGCAGACGCTTTTATCCAAAGCGACTTACATACAACAACATACAAGCATCAACAGAGCATCAACTACAGATCTACAACTGAAAATACATACTAGTAAGAGCAGCAGTAAATACTAGTAAGAGCTCACAGTACATATCACATCCCTAGGGAAGGAAGTAAGAGTTAACAAAAAGTGCATTCAAAACAAAATCAATCAAGAATTCATTGTCCAATTACAGTTTGTTTTTCAATATGACAACGCAGTTTATATTTAGGTCTATTGTGTTTAGTATTTATGAAATCTGACTTAAAATGCCATCATCGAGTCACTCGTCAAGTTTGAAATTGTTCTGGTTGAAACTTTTAACAGTACTCTTTAATTAGGATGTGATAGTAAAACCCACATGGGAGTTGTTGAATGCTAACAAAGTAATTGATCTGCCACAATATATAGCTGTTCGAATTTTACAAGCCTGTGCTGATAACAATTTAGCCAAAAAAAAGAAGATATTTTGGCTTGTAGGGAATTTCAAATAAATAAATCTTCTTTGCAAAATGACACTGTATAATGAAAGCCAGTTGAACAAAGGCTAACCTTGATGCTCCTGCCACCCCAACTGATGCAGGATTTTCTCAGCATATTCTGATTAGAAGTTAAACCTTTGCTAATGCATTAAATAGTTGCCCATGATTCACGTGATTATGCCACATTGCAAATGGGCTTTTTGACTTGCATATTTGCAAAATTAAAATAAATGTTTTACATCGAGCACTGAAAATATTGTCTTCTTAGCTTTTCCACTGGAAATTAGGACCCATACATACTATAATATCCTCAAAATGCCATATATTATTCACACTTGTCATTTCATGTCAGTTGTGTACTTCTAATAAATCTGCATATTTTCTCCGCATATGCAAATGCAGTATTTTCCTAAACATGACAGCATAATCATTCCTTATACATCAATAAACTTTGCCAGAATGATCCATGCTCCCAGTGCAAATGCACCTTGACAAAATATACACTTCAAATCAAATGTGAAGGACACAGTTAGACCCCAACCACCCACACATACTTCTGTGTTTAAGCACGAGTATGTGTGTTAATATGTAGTGAAAACTGCAGTTTGCTGGCGGGAGAACTGTAGTAAACACTGAATTGTGTGACGTGTTCTACTGCAAACATCTCTGCCAACACTGTTGCATCTGTCTGGACAACATTTCTGAAATAAGCAGGAGAGGTGTTAGACGAGAGACCCTTTATTCAGGCCTGTGTTTGGGTGCCTGTGTCTGTATTAATATATGTGTGTGTGTGTGTGTGTGTGTGTAATAAAAATCTATCCGATTAATAGCAGGCCCCTGCTAGCTAGTTTTCTTAATTAACCTTTATGGACTGTCTGCCTGCTCTTCACTTCCTTCTCTATCTTCTGACACACAGAAACACACAGAAACACACACACACACACACACACACACACACACACAGCACACAGGCAGATACACACTGCTAGTCCGTCAGTCCCCCCTCTATCTGTGACATTTACCACTCTGATAGAGAGGCATACTCAAGTGGCTAGGGACCTGAATGCAAATGTGTGAATGTGTGGTTAGATTTTGCTGTACTTGTGAGGACAAAGTTTACTGCCCTAATACGATTAGGTTTTTGATAAAGGCTGATGAATGCATGAAGGCTGGTTCTTACTGAGATAGATGTCAGGTGTGTGTGTATACGTGCTTGTGAGTGTGCCTGTCTGTAAGTCTGAGTGAGCATAAAGCAATGAATTGGTCCCTGCAGACCTTTTATGCACTAACATTCATTGATATATGAAAGAAGAGAACTTCACCCACAGCTATGCACACACACATACACAATCATAGAGTACATTGTCCATACCTTAGACAGAACATGAACATGAAAGTTCGCAAAGAATGAGATGAATTTAAACTTTATTAAAGGTGGGAAAGGTGGGCTAGGAGGGATGGCATGTGTGTGAAAGACATATATAAATGAAAAGGGACTGAAGGAAAGGTGAAAGAGGCAGCAGAGTGGGAGGGCGACAGCGATATATGACAATGTGAATGAGCACAGGGAGAGCAAACGAGTAAGAAGGAGGCAGTGAGAATGAAAAAAAGATAAATAAGTATAGATGAAAAATAAAAGATAGCAATAGAGAAGTAATATAATAGATAAGACAAAGGTGTCATTTTTAGTCCTGACTGACTTTATTTTTACTAAAATGCATCATACACCCTCGTTCATACTTGCAATAAGCATATCAAGAAGCTGTTGAACTGAGTCACATATGATGCAACAGGCTCCTGAATCCAGCAGTTGGCATAGCAGAGCCTGGCATCACCCTCATTTGTCCTCTGCATTCTTCTGTTCAGCTCACAATCTCAAGAAGCCAGCAGATTGTAGATGGAGGGCTCTCCTCTGTCTGTCTCGGACTAGACAATTGTCAGCTGGCAGACAGTCAACATTCAATGCCCACAGTTCTTGTCTCATGCTTCCAGATGCAGCATATACTTGGCATCATCCCCCACACGGCTGTCCTCTCTCCTCAGGGATGGAAAGCCATACTCATTCCCCCCGTTCTTTCCCGAACCTGCTTACAGACCATTAATATGCCCTTCCAATACCCTCACGAAGCAAATCATTGGTTTACAAGGCAAAACAGGTGTAACAACTGATTCCTGCCAACTGAAAGAGGCGCAGCTGTGCATACTTGCCCTGACTACTCTACTGCATGTTTGAATCACATTTTGATTTCGGATGAATTCCAGTATTACTGCAGGAAGCAGTGCAGTGCAGGAGGAAGAGGATGCAGTTTTTGTTTCTACAATATCCTCTAAAAATCCACACCTGTTTAAGAGCAGCAGTGTCTCTTTGAAGGAAAACTCAAATTTGTGTTAGTTGAAATAACCTAAATGGTCCAAATTTCAATGTCTCAAATGAGATCTTTTGAAATCCGCTTCAAAAGTTGATCCATGTTTCATTAAAACTGTTTTACACGTTTGTACCATCTATTTCAGTGTTTCTGATGACAAAGATGGCTGCCCTTGCTGTGTGCTAAGATGTCCTTAAAAGGAACTTGATAGTGAAAGGATCAACATAGTTATTTGTCAAAACAAATAGTCACTGTATTTTGTGTTTGATGCATTAAGTCTGTGTAAGAGAAATATTATTGGCTGTTTTGAATCTTATAAACAAAAAGTAATGAATCTTGAGTGCTACATGGGTCTCACAGGGGTGAAGTTCCCGTCCATATTGTCAACTGTGGCCTTAGGCTTTGCCATGTGTTCCAGCAAACACTGGGTTCCCGCTGCACTAGTGACTCCCGCTGGTTGGTTGGGGCACCTGTAAATTGAAGGGTGGTACTTGGGGTGAATGTTTGAGCCTCCCTTGTGTTAAGCCTCTTATTTTTGTTGTCCAGTGAAAAGATGCAGCTGACAACATGAGGCCATGGAAGCAGCACATGTCTATCTGCATCGCTCACTAGGCCAGCACCAGACTTAGCAATGACAAGACTGCAATGAGTGGGAACTGGAAATGCAAACTGTGTAAAAACGGGGAAAAAAGAAGTAATGCTACTTGGATCGCAGTGTGGTCTGTGTAAAGAAAACAAATTTGCCTCGTTTGTGAATGAAACATCTCTACTGTGTCTGTGGTTCTTTGAAATTCATAGCTTTCAAATAGCAGATCACGACAGAGCTAATCCCTGGGCAGGTTTTCAAAACAAAAGTACCCTTGCAGGTTGTATGAAAAAACGATGATTTACAACTGACCCCGATCCAACCTCTCTCTCTGTCTGCGTTGGCCCACTTTCATTTTCTCTTTAGCTCTAGACGATGGCAACGTTGGAACCTTTTTTCACTTTCATCATGACTGTCTCATCTTCTCTTTTCAACTGGAGGGAGTACAAGAGAAAAGGAGGGGGAAGCGGGTGGGCGTGAGAGAGGGAGAAAGAGCAAGATAGAGCCAAACAATCATGCCCCGGCATTAATTGGGTAACAATAACCCTGTTTCTACCAGCCAGTCATAATCTGCCCCCTTTGGCTAGTCTGCACTTGGTTGGCTGGATGTGCTCAGACAGTGCCCTGAATGCTTCACGGTTTGATGATCCCCTTTAATTTCTTTCTATCTGCCCTGCATCATTTTTCTCCTATAAGCTCTTTTTCTTTCTATCTCATCTAAGCAATTGAATGTTCTTTCAGCTCCCTGTTTCTCCCTTCGTCTCCTTCTTTCTGTAAATTAGGCAGCCAATAAGGCATGAGATGAGGCCAGAGGGAATTGTGGGTATTAGAGTTTATTGGGGGTCACAGTCTGAGAGAGAGAGAGAGAGAGAGAGAGAGAGAGCGAGCAAATTATGTACCCGGGCAGATTTTATACTGGTGCATTACTGCACAGGGACTATTTGTGTTTGATTGGCAGCTCCTCGACTTAAGGTGTGTGTGTGTGTGTGTGAATAAAAAAGAAAATGAGACAATAAGACAGAGAGAAGGTGTAAGTATTGTCTTCAATATCAAATAATGTGTGCTCTTAAGTGATAGAATTTGGCCATTGAGCAAATGTCTTACTTTAAACCTGCCACTTACCACAGATTAGTTTATTTTGCTGACACATGAGTATATGCAGCAATTGCTATTGCTTAATGGCAATGAAAGTAATTCATTCAACACTGAAGCAAGAAAAAATGACTTTAGGATTAACCTTTTAAAATTGGGGATGATTGCAGCTTAGTACAATAAAATATTTAAAATCCATTTATTTGAAATTAAATTGAGCTGTTTGAGACGTTGAGAGGTTTTGATGATGAAACAGCTTCCAATGACTAAATTATATTAATGTAATAGAACAAATGTTAATACATTAAGGTTGAGACAAACAAAAGAGAGAAGCAGGTTTTTTTCCCCCTTGTGAACTAATTGAGGCCATAAGAATTCAGCAAAGAAAGACCGATTGATAGCAAGAGAAGAAGAGAAGCAGAGAGGGTGACAAACAATTTGCTAAATTGTAAGATATGTGGCAAACTACATTTAACAGTTACACTACATACAGGCAGCTTTCCTTTTAGCTTTATGTGACAATATGCTATTAGCTGAGCTTGCGTGTCAGAGCTTATCAATACAACGATCTTATTCACAGATGTTGTTGTTGTAGCACGGGAGTGACATTGCTATTGCAACCTCCACTGGCTGGCTACGTCACTTCCGCATTCCTGTTTGCGGTGCAAAGTGTTTGGTCAGAAAAAGCCTTATGACTTTGTCTTTTGCTTCCTATTTGCTCACCCATCAATGTTGATCTACACACAATTATTCCAGACAGTGCTCTCATCCTTCCTCACCCTGTTTCAAGCTCCTCCTTTCTCCTCCAAATCGCTCATCTTTGCGCCAGGTTTGCAGATCATGTGGGCCATCTATCACTGTAAATATACAATATTTATTATTATTTATATACAATTATTTGTGTAATGTATGATATATATTTTTACATTCCAAACAGTTTCTCAGTAAGATGCACCTGTAGAGCAGTAAAACTGGACTTGTACAGTGGCTAGCCGCTTTTTCACACTAGGGAGCAGTAATACAGAACAACAGGAAGAATAAAAAAACAATCAGACTTTATTTCAGTTCCTTGGTCCTGGGCCGGCTTGATTTGCTGAAGTAATTGCTCTCCAAGGTCCTATAAGGAGGGATAAATCTCTTTCTCTTTCACCCACACACACTCTCATATCTAGCACACAAAATACACATACCCACAGACTCTAACTTGGTATGCACATATGTGTGCACACAGACACACAAGAATAATACTCTCAGCTCAATCTGCTAAAAGGAAAAGCATTTATATATTAAGTCAGAGGGGAAATACAAGTTTTTCCATGTTTGGCTGTACCTCCCCACAAATACAACTAACTAGTGGTCGTTGCCATTTTCCCTGAGTTTCATTGGTTTTTCATACTATTAAATATATACATTTTATAATTATAAATTCTAAGTAGTTTTTAAGAAGAGCACAATACATTTGGACAGGGAAGCAAGAGGGAAGATGATCAGGAGCGGTGTTATAGTGTTAGTGTTACAAGGCACCAACTCTCACATACAGTATAATAAAATACAACGGTACTGTATCTTACAACATCTTTGGAAAAAATATTTAGAATAGAATATTTAGATTTTAGATCTACCAATAATGGCAGATGTTATGGATGGGCATGTACTTTACTTAATAGTTAGAAGCATCTCCATTTCACTCATCCATTCATTACAAAAGATATCTTGGTTGCACACATACGTCAGTTGGGTTTTTTAAACAAAGAAAACAGATATGCATACAGAACTTTAATTTAATGAGTAAAGCACTTCATTATCCTATGTGAATCAGTTGCCTTGGATGTATGCATAAAATTAACATGGCTTTATGGAGTGGGTTCCGCACATCCCAGACCCCTTCAAAAGGGAGCATTTAACAGGAAATAGCATACAGTAGAAAAGCTTAAAAGAGGAGAAAAAAAACAAACTTCTGAATAAAGTGGATTGCTTTCTGTCATACTTATTTTGCTTACTGACAAGCTGTCTAATTAGAGGAGGTTACATTTCCCAGTTCCAGTTTTTGCACTCGTGCCACAGCATGCCCTCATTTGTAACGGCGAAAACAAGACAAAGAAGAGAAGTAATGTAATTATGGTGATGACAAAAAATATCTGTTCATAACAATTTTTCTCAATTGCTTACAGCCGTTTCATGAAAGCACACCTAATATTCTCAGAACTCCATACACAAATCCAAAAACACAAGCACAAAACTCCACAATTCAGTCTGCAAAAATGATAAACTGTATTCAAGACAATGATATCTTGAATCAGGTCGGCTGAGTCAGTGAACTCTTTTAAGTCCCTTCTTAAAACATACTTTTATAGGAGAGCCTTTCCCAATCTTATTTGACTTTATTTTATCCCTTTTATTTTATTCTATTTGACATATTTTATATTTATCTTAAATGTGTATTTTAGTCTTTTCAATGTTTTTGTATTATTGTCTTTTGGGTATTATTGTCTTTACACTTCTTAAAGCACTTTGTAACTTGTTTTTGAAAAGTGCTCTACAAATAAAGATTATTATTATTATTATTATTTCTTGTTAAAACGGTATTTTTTGATAAGTGCAACCTGAGTGTAAAGCAGGAAATGCGCATGTATTTTAGCAGAGCACATACTACCTGAATTACAGGTTGTGCTCACCATGTCAAGTATCAGTATCAGTGCGTACACAGTTGATACAAACTGTAATTAGCTTTGTATAATACAGGATATATGTTATTAGTGAGAGAAAGACAGACTGTTGTGGGGTAGCTGCAAGCAACAGCTGTGACATGGCCATAATTGTTCATTTAAAACTGATTAAGAGAAATCAATACAAAACCTGCAGCTCTAAACAGTCAATGCAAGGCTCAGAGTGGAGAAAGCCGCAGATTGTTTGTTGATCTGTTTATGTGTGGATAAGAGACAGAGTGTGCATGACGCCTGTGTGTGTTTTTTTTTTTTGCATCGATTACTTTGCTGATTATGGTGCCTTCAGTGATTATGGTCCTACTCCCTGGAATTCTATCAAGCTTTAAGTTAGGTTTCAAGTGCGTGGTTAACGGGTAAAACTTTTTATTTTAGAATCAGTATTATTATTATCCCATTTTCTAAATAATAATAATGCTTTATTGTTTTATATTTAGCTTATATGTTTTTACTTATCTTAGATGTTTTTATATGCAATACCTTATCTTACACATATAAAGCATGAAATGTTCTATATAAATTAGCTTGACTTGATTTGTGTGCATGTGGTTGTTGTGTCCCTCAGAGACGTGTGTGTATTCCTCTGTGTTTCAGTACAGTGTGTTATAGCTAACCTGATTTTTTTTCTCTCTATCTGTGTTTCACCACCTTGCTCATCTTGATTACTATCTTTGGTGTCATTTTTCTATGTGAGGTCCTATTATTCATCCCTTCATTGTTATATCAAATGCACTTTTACTATCAGCTGTTACCAATTTTAGTCCGTCTCCCCTTTTGCCCTTTTCCCTCTCCTTTTCTGTCCCCATCATAGTCATACTTTCATTCCACATGAACCAGCCCTCAGTCCCAGGCTTGTCTGAGGTGTTTTAGTAATCATATTACTTTCCCCACCAGATAGTTGGATGTTAAATTGGGTTTTGCGTCGGTTTATATGGCCCGTCTACTTCAGAAACGTCTCGGGTTACGTATGTAACCCTTGTTCCCCGAGAAGGGGAACGAGACACTGCGCCGGTGACGACACTATGGGAACGCCCCTGGGCGTGGCAGGGCTGAACTATGAATGAAACTACTCCAATCCTATTGGTGTTACTAGAACGGTAGTGTGTGACGGCGTAACCGGAGGGGGTATATAAGCACGCCGGCACATAGGACACATTAGCCCTTTCTATGAAGCAAGGCACTCCAGGCGGGGTGAGGTGTGGTGGACCGACGCAGTGTCTCGTTCCCCTTCTCAGGGAACAAGGGTTACATACGTAACCCGAGACGTTCCCCTTCGAGGGAACTCGAACTGCGTCGGTGACGACACTATGGGAACGAGATACCCCCTTAGGCCGCACCAAAACGCCGCCTGCCCCCAGCGTGCAGAACCTGACGGCACGACTAGGAGGAGAGCCCACGGGTGCCGGGTGCAGAAGGCAGGTCCAGACTGTAAAACCGGATAAAAGTGTGAGGGGTGGCCCAGCCAGCCGCATCACACAAATCCTGGAGTGACGCCCCTGCGAGGAGGACCCTAGAAGCCGCCATGCCTCGAGTAGAGTGCGACCTTACGGCCATAGGTGAAGGCAAACTGCGCACCTGATAGGCCTGCTTTCCTCCACCGGGAAGGGCAGGGCAGAGCACATGAAGTCTCCCGTCCTCCGCGTCACATGAGGTGGGGGATGAAACGCCTGCAGCACCGTGGACCCTGCTAGTCTGGCCGGAACCTTAGGGACATAACCTGGACAAGGGTGCACCGCCTTTCCTGAGCCGTCGCGGTCCTGGAGTCTGACCGGCGGGGGAGATATCGCTCAAATCCCTCTCCCTGAGTTTTGGCGTGCTGGAACCTGTTGACGACAGCATCCACTGCTTCGCCAAACAGGCCAGAAGGCGAGAGGGGCACATCCAGGAGAAAAGACCTCTCCTTCCCCTGGATGCCTGATAGGTTGAGCCACAGATGGCGCTCCGTAGCCACCCCGAAGGAGATCGGCCTGGTATGCCTGCAAGACAGCCATCGTATGTAGGCTGGCATCAGCTCGACCCGCTGCCATGTAGGCCTTGCCCACCAAATCGGACGTCATCCGACACGGCTTGGTGGGGAGCGCCGGCATCCGGAGGGATGAGGCGAGGTTGGGAGAAAGGTAGCTAGCCAGTGCCTCCTCCACTCGTGGCATCGCTCCGTAGCCATGCTGTCTGATTCCCGTCACGTTGCCGTAGTCCAGCCGGGGGGACGTAGACAGCCGCGCAGAGAAGGGTTTATTCCATGATCTACACAACTCGTTGTGCAGATCCGGAAAAATGGTAGGGGCCGACGCGGGGGTGGCGCTCGGTGTTGCAGAAACCGCTCATCTAGTTTGCTGCCTGCCGATGGCTGCTGCACCGCCTGTGGCCAATCAATGTGCAGCTTGGCCATGGCCCGCGTCACCACTTCCAACAACTCCTCGTATCCTGGCGAGGGCTGATGACGTTCCGTTTCCTCTATGCTAAGCACATCTAGCTCCTCAGAGCCAGATCGTGTCAGCCTTTCCGGACTCGCCCTTCAAGTGGGAGAAACCGAGAAACGGGCTCCCGATCGGGGACGAGGGGAGGAGGATTCCGCGGACGAGGACCGGAAAAAGGCCTCAGCCGTTCCGGCACCCTTGGCGATCTCGCGTTGTGATCCCCAGGATCGGAGCCGCCGCGACGCCTCAGCGACCGCGAGGCCTGCGCCACGAGGGGAGCGCATCCGACCATCCTCTAGGAAGAGAGCCACTCGAGACCTCAGCACCCTCAGGGGACGGGCCTCGCAATGGTCGCAGGCAGCCCCCTTGAGAGCCGCCTGAGCATGCGACATCCCCAGGCATGAGACGCACATCTCATGGGTATCACCTTCTGTGATGAAACGCTCACAAGGGAAGACACACTGTCGGAATCGCTTTGACATGATCTGCTGCTTCGTCTCGATGTCAGGTAGGAAAATGGAGCTTCCAAACATAGCCAGAGTGCCTGCTGAATAGAAAGAAGCTAATGTGTCCTATGTGCCGGCGTGCTTATATACCCTCTCCGGTTACGCCGTCACACACTACCATTCTAGTAACACCAATAGGATTGGAGTAGTTTCATTCATAGTTCAACCCTGCCACGCCCAGGGGCGTTCCCATAGTGTCGTCACCGACGCAGTTCGAGTTCCCTCGAAGGGGAACCCACAAACCAACACACCATGCTCACCGTTTTGATACATAAAATATGAACTTGAAATACAAAATAGGGTTTTGTCATTTGAATTTGAAAATGGCTTCATATTTTTTTTATCAAAATACTTTAATGTTTTGTATTTTTTAGTTTAAAAATACTGTGAAATACTTTGTGAGAAGTCTGTGATGACATTATAAAAACCGCTGCTTCTGATTGGTGCCTACTTAGTAATTTGCCCGAAGAAGAAGGTCAAGGTGAGATACGTGTAGGTTTAATTGCTTTCCATCCATTTTTAGCATAGATTGCTACAATTCTTAACAGATCCTGACAAGATTCTGTTGTTTATTTTAGTAGCATAAGCTAAATTGTTAACCAATTTATGTAATGTTAGCAGCAGTTTACATTAGTTGTTTTAAGCGGTTATGCATGAAAAAATGAAAAACATGAAAAGCAAACTGTTTGTTAAACATTAAACTGTTAGTTACATTAAAACTAAGCTTCATCTGGGTGATGACAGGGATATGTGAAAATTTGATCTGTTAAATGGTTGTATATGTCAGTTTTATCGCATGACTCAGAGAAAAGCTATTGTTCTCAAACAATCTTTACTTAATCAATGCATTTTCTATTTTATTTTGATACACTTAAAATTAGGGTTTTTGGTATTTTATTTTGAAATATATTTTGATGTATTTTTGCCCATCCCTGCACATGTACACACTCACAAGGAGTACTGGTTCATATATTCACAGCCCACAGCACACACCTTTTCACACAGCCATTAACATCTCGCATCCCTAAGCCTGAGGAGATATTAACAGATCCCTATAGTACACCCTTACATGCACAAACGTACACACACTCACCCACACACACAGGAGAAACAGTGTTGATTTTTTATTTATGTCCCTTGCCAGCATTACAAGTGGTATTGACTGTGGAGTCTATCTGGCTCACAGTTAATTGCATGAAGCTCATGTTCCAAGCTATTATTCACTTGTGGGACTACGTACACAAACACACACATGCTTGCAAACACACACACACAGTTGAAGAAATTAGAATTTTCAAAGATGAGAAAAAAAGTATGTGTGTACAGTGTATGTTGTCAGGATTAAACACCTGCTGCTTCCAGTGTATCTGTGTGTTCCTGTAGTCCACTTTATGTTTTCCATTGTATAGTGATCATTTATAATTCGGACCATGTCACGCTCTCATACACACACACACTCAAAGGCACACATGCATGCACTACGCCCGATTTATTGAGTGGATTATTGCATTATCCAGATAGGAATTAGCTTTATAATAGTGGGGGAAACATTGGAACACCTTGGCTATTGTCTCCATTGTTTCACCCAGACCCATAATCACAATCTGATTAGCATTTATTCACCTTTGTTTGAGTGTGTTTATTTGTGTGTGTGGCTACTTGGTTGTCTGTGTGTGTGGGTTCATGTATATTGAAATGAGCAATAGGGCTTCTGGGTGAAGCACAGAGATGGAGAGGTTGCAGGTGCTCTTGTGTGTGGCTCATTGTTCTTACTTCCATGTAATGGGATTGAATACATTGTGTTGATATATTGCATGTGTGTGTGTGTGTGTGTGTGTGTGTGTGTGTGTGTGTGGGGAGGTA
>NC_060170.1:19920223-19928364 GCF_021292245.1 Micropterus dolomieu | reverse complement strand
AAAAAAGTATGTGTGTACAGTGTATGTTGTCAGGATTAAACACCTGCTGCTTCCAGTGTATCTGTGTGTTCCTGTAGTCCACTTTATGTTTTCCATTGTATAGTGATCATTTATAATTCGGACCATGTCACGCTCTCATACACACACACACTCAAAGGCACACATGCATGCACTACGCCCGATTTATTGAGTGGATTATTGCATTATCCAGATAGGAATTAGCTTTATAATAGTGGGGGAAACATTGGAACACCTTGGCTATTGTCTCCATTGTTTCACCCAGACCCATAATCACAATCTGATTAGCATTTATTCACCTTTGTTTGAGTGTGTTTATTTGTGTGTGTGGCTACTTGGTTGTCTGTGTGTGTGGGTTCATGTATATTGAAATGAGCAATAGGGCTTCTGGGTGAAGCACAGAGATGGAGAGGTTGCAGGTGCTCTTGTGTGTGGCTCATTGTTCTTACTTCCATGTAATGGGATTGAATACATTGTGTTGATATATTGCATGTGTGTGTGTGTGTGTGTGTGTGTGCGTCCGTCCATACTGTTATTTTTTTAGATGAATGGATGTGAAATAGGCAGATACTCTAGTCATACAGATGGACACACTTAAAAAGATGAGGGCAGACCTGGACAGATAGCCAGTAAAAGAAGGACACAGACTGGGAGGTCAGACTTATGTTGCTCATAGCCCCACTTGTGGTGGACAGTGGCATGAACAGTGGAATAGCCTGTGGTGCAGATAGGTATGTCAGAAATGGATGCAGCAAGTGTTTTAGCTTTTCTATGAGAGGCCTGAGGTGCTACGGGTACATTTTAAAATCAATAAATAATTACTACATCTATTTTGAGACATACTATAAATAGTTTAGATGTAGTTTCACTGAAAATCTCCTTGATTTGCTTTAGGGCACAGAGGGAGATTGCTTTGTGGTGGAAAACAGCAGAGAATCTCCACTGGCACCATTTTGTTCGGTGGCACTTCAAGCTTGTTTATTCTCTACTGTAAACTGAGGGGGGAAAAGACCATGATTGCTTTTGTTAGAGGTATGCTTTATAAGAAATTTGTAATCTTGATTTGTAACAAAATACAGAAGCTTCACAGTTTGTTTATGTATGATTGGCAAGATACTGTTGTAGTGATAGAAATTATTTAAACTGACAACATTTTTTTCGAAAATAAACTGTCAAAGCCACAACAGCCCCATATGACTGACTTCCACTCTGATCAATGTCTTCATTAAATTGACAGCATGGGCTAAATTTGTATCAGCTCGATATCAGTGTAAATAATTGGTTACCCGTAGCATTTCTCTATTTGTTTGTTTGCCCAGTCCAGCTTCAGAAGGGTTTCTTTTCGATCGATACCATTTCAACATTGTGTTGTGGAATCTGATGTGAAGAAGCTAGTCTACTCAATGTATAAAGACAAAAGATGTGTACATGCAGCTAGAACTTTAAGTACAAACCAATGACAAACGCATCAGCACAACATTGATTTTGTCTTATTACTTATAAAATGAATAGTTATTTATCACGTTATGTGAACCCCAAACTTTGACTTGTATTTATTTAAATGGGACTCCCCGCTGACTTTCTTGTAATTCAAACAGTGTTTCTAAATGTGTGACTCAGCACACATGACATGACATTTAATCACAGATACTAGCTCCTAGTAATTAGGGCTACAGCAATCCGGTTTATAAAATGGGTGTATTGGACTATGTGTTTATGTGTGTGGGCATGAATGCTTGAGTGCGTGTGTATGCATTCACTTGTGTTGAGTTCCCATGTGTTTTTTATTTTTATTTATTTTTTGCTGTAACAGTGTGGAACTGGTAAGAGTAAATGTGTAATTAAAATAGCTGAAATAAAGGGGAGATAGGCTGGGTGGGGGTCTCCTCTGCCCCCATATTACAGTGAGGATTGAAGCTGTGATCAGACTTGGCAGCATGAAGACTAGTTGCTTAAATGAAATGTCAGCTACAAAGCATGTGTTCATACATTGGGTAGACTTAGCAAGACGGAATAGATTAAAAGAGGTGAAGTAGAGAGAGAGAAAGAGTGAGAAGTTTTTTCATCTCTAAAATGTTTGAGAGTTAACAGGAACATTGTATTCCTGAGCAAAGCTGTACATGTGTGGAGTTGTAATTTGAGACATGTTACATCAAAAAATACTCACGGCTATGCTTAACAGTGTGCATAAGACCTAATTTGAGTTTTGAAAAAGAGACAACAGAGGCAGAAGCAAGAAAAATTACTACTACGAACCACAGTCTGAAATAGTACTGAATACAACTGATGGCATTACAGTCTGCACATTATGACACTCACCTGTATGAGAGAGTGGAATTGGTAAAAAATGGCAAGATATTGCCTGGTATCTGTAACAAAATGTGCATATAATAACTTATCTGAAAATTCCACAAATAAAAAATAAAATAAAATCTGTGAATGCATTGAATTATTATAAATAAACATCTAAGCTACTTTGACCAACCAATATTATGATATACATCATTCTGTAGAAAGATCAAAAGCATAAAACATTTGGGAAGAACTACAGCCATTTATAAATGACTAATGTCATGTGACACGCAAGTGGCTTTGTTGCAGTCCTTTATATCTGCCTGTCTGAAATCTCCACATCCTCTCATATGTCTGCACTGACTCTTGTCTTTTGTTATTATTGCTTGAAAACTGAGTTGAGTTTAGTTTCTCATAAATTTACCACTTTAATCTCAGAGAAATATCCAGTTTTCTTCTGAATTTATAACTTTTATCTCAGAGTTTTTTATCGGAATATCACCCCCTCCCCTGGCTCTGTAATTTATTTCTTTTTTTTACCTGCAATGGCCCTAATACGCCGTCATACATGAACATTTCTGTAGTATTTCCATCATCATTTATGGTCCCTAACTTTATCTCTTTTTCTATCCTTGCTCTCTCTCCCTCGCTCTCTGCCCCATCTGTCACTTATAAAAAGGTCTGACATGTACCTAGTAATTGGTTTTTAACTGACATGATTCGCTATCCTCTGCTATCACTCTATCGCAACACTTTAATCACCGCTTATCAGTCAGCGAGCCACGTGATTCTGTAAAGCATCAAGACTTTAAATACGATGAGATGGGAAGAAAGGTAGGCGGACAGAAAGCAGAAATATGTATGGAGATTGGGTGAATTAGAGAAATCAGCAAAGAGATTGTCAGTCTGTTATTTAAAAAAAAGAGGAAGGAGAAAAATAGATAAGGAGTATGTATATGCATGTGTAGACTACAGTGAAAATGGAGTAAGAGGATGACTGAGAAGTAATCTTCGTGTGAGAGAGTGATGGAGAAGGCAAGATAGAGAAAAGGTGTGGGCAAAATGGTAATCTGTGCCTTTGTGAAAAGGCATGTGTAAATCCGTTTACCTTAGACCAGACACTTTAAACCTGTGGGTCCTTTGAAAGGCCAGCATTTTGTTTCCTAAAGCTATCTCTCCATCATCTCCAAGCTCCCTGCAGATATCAACCCTGCACTGAGCACTGAAAAGTACTAACATGAAATGGAGCCACATGTATTCTTTAAGAATGACGGGGGGGGGGGGGGGGGGGGGGGGGGGGGGGGCTGGATTCTCTAGAAGATTGCACAAGGGTAAAGTAAGTGGTTGTTTTGAAGACAGATCATGGTCAGCGTGTTGCTCTCTTTTGTGTATTGCTTCATCCCTCCAATGGCCATTTTCATAAAATATAGTAGTGGATTGCACAGCAAGATAACATAAACACCATAAATTATACACTCTCCCAGTAGAAAATCACAGTCTATCAACCAGTGTTCCTTAGCACTCATTTGCTTATTTGCTTAAGTGGTTTCCACAGCGGTTAGAGGTAGTTGCTGGAAAGGCCGCCGATGGCAGCAATGAGGGTTTCAATCCAGAAGGTTGGTGTCGCTTAGTTTGTCTTATCTAGACAGCAATACAAGACATAAAAAAAGGTTTATCCCAGTGATATTTGTATAATTTGAATAAATACATGTACATTGATTAGAAAATATTTTCAGGAGGATGTACAGAATAAAATAACAGAGAACAGATAATAGTGTTTTGCACACTCTGCAGTCCCTTCACAGACAATATTATGTACATTCTGCATCCTATGTGTCCATATCTTTACCTTTGAATATGTCTTCTGATGTGAGTCCTCGCATGGTCTAACAAGGCAAGCAGAATGCATTATGCGGGCACTGCAAGAAAATCAATTACTCTCTACATATAGAAAAAAAGTGAACACTTTTATTGAATAGGCCTAAATGCTTTCACTGTTAGATTAAGAGTCTCAAGATAACATAGATTTAAATGTGTTTCTGACAAGATTCTGTTTTGGTGTTTATTTTAGTAGCATAGGCTAAATTGTTAACCAATTTACGTAATGTTAGCACCAGTTTACTTTAGTTTACTACTTCTAGCCGATGTTAAGTTTGAATCGTTTGTGCATGAAAAATGAAAGAAATAATAAGTAAACTGTTAAACATTAAACTGTTAGTTACATTAAAACTAACCTTCATCTGGGTGATGACAGGGATATGTGAAAGTTTGATCTGTTAAATGGTTGTACTGTATATGTCAGTTTTATCGCATGACTCAGAGAAAAGTGTCTCCTGGGTGATAATCATGACATTGAGCAGCAATGTTTCCCCCAGAAATCAGTAATTTATGGGTTTAATTGTACGACTTTCAACCTAGCTCGGATTGATTTTAGCTTTGCACTTTAGGCAGGATGTTTGTAGAGATGCATGAGTGTCTCCAACTCTCTGTCACACGCGTACACACACGCACTAAATCATAGAAACATGAGAAACTGTACCTAACACGCACAAAGTGAATACACATGCAGCTGGCCAAGATCATTTGGCATCTTTTATTTGAGCTGTTAACTCAATTTCTTTTTAATATTTAAATATACAGTACATATGTTGTATAGCATTGATTAACAGTATATTCTGAAGTTACTTACTTAGTTCGTAGAAATTAGTATTTAATTAGTTTGGATTCTATAATTTCAATAAGCACAGCTTCTGAGTTAAGTCTCATCTTGTACTGAAATCTATGAATGCGGCACAATTGCTTCTCTGGCCCCATGGCCAGATAATGTGCCTAGAAAAATCATGTTATACTCTCTTTACTGCAGTCAGTAATAAAATATGAAATTGTGTGGTAATTACTTGGTTGGAAGGCACAAGGCACTAGAATTTAGGATATAAATGAGAATAGTGTAGCAAGTATGAAATAGTACACCAATGGCTTCATCTGCACAGGACATTTGCAATTTTGTTACATTGTACATCTATTGCACCACATTAGTGCAGGATTATACAGGCTTCTATGGTACCCCCATGGCATGAATCTTATTATGTCCTGCCAAAATCTGTGCAACAGTGAGTTATGTGCATATTCTAGTTCTATTTGATAACTGTGTCTGTGCGAAGAGGTCCGAATAAGGGTTATTTAAAATCTGACAAAAGCCCTTAAATTTCTTGCTGTGGTGACATATATACATCCAAAGCAGCACAGGTAGGTGGAAAAACATAGCACATTATTTCTTATTGTTCACTGAGTTGTCTTGATGCTCCTCAAGGCTAATGTTCTTGATCACTTATAGTGTATAATATAACCACGCACAAAGATACACACAAACATTACTGTATTAGCAAGAGATAATGCAAATACAAATTATAGCTCTATGTAACACCAATCTGCAAATTGCAATAGCTAACAATGAAATAAACTCCTACACATTGTCACCACTTACCATCCTTTTATAATGTGTTTCAGTTCAATGACCTTGGACAAGCATTTCAGTACATTATGAAGCTATATTCTGTCGACAGTTGCTGTGGTTTATCCAGCAAAAGTGTCCGTGCCTGCGAACATTATTTTGTTTCTGTTTTGACACTGTTTCACTAATTACTTTCTTACTTGCTGGATACATACTTCTTTTGATTGAATTTCTTTATCCCAGAGTTTTCCCAGACAAAGCTTTCAGTTTTGTAGATAGAAACATTTTCTATTGTAACTAAATCTTGTTCAACTGACACATGGAGTTATGAAGAGAGAATAACTACAATCCATTGACTGCTAGAAAAATAAATATGTTCAATGAATATTTGTTTGATTTCTGTAGTGTGCACTAAAACTAGTGTTTTCCAGATAGAAGAGATATTATACATATTTCAGTCCATTTAATGTCTTTCATTCAGTGTTGCCTTGACTTTTGTAGTCTGAGGGCAACCCTAAGGCAATCTGCACTAAGCACCCAACTTAAAAGGTGGGAAAACATATGAAGTCAGTGTTGATGCTGTTCGCTCACAACAACAGATAAAGTTATATGCCAAATGATAGTTCAAAAAAAAGTTTCAAAAGCAGCTTGGTCTGCGTTAAATGGTGGTGGCTTGTTTCATGTTTGTCGTAGGATTGGCTGAGGAAATTTACCCTTATCTGTTCATCCAGTACACATTGCATTACACATTGATTTAACATGTACAAAACAGGCTAGGATTCATTTTCATTAGTAGATAGGGTTCGCAACCACCAGCAATATAAATGTAGCCAAAGGATTATTGGAGAGAAGAGCATTCAAAAATACATTTTAATACTCACAAGGTTACAGATTTTAAAACCAAAAACCAACAAATGGGATAGCTTAGATTTTTATCTAGCCTCTCTGATTCTGGTTGTGAATTTAAAGTCAGTAAGTGTATTTAATAATGATTTCTGGGTTTTGGTCATTGAAGATAGTTAAAGCAACAACTTTAATGACTTTGACAGAAAGAAAATATCCTCCACACTATTACACAACCACCAGCACCAGCCTGAACTGTTGATACAAGGCAGGATGGATCCATGCATTCTGACTGAATGTTGCAGCTAAAATCGAGACTCCATAGACCAGGCAACGTTTTTCCAAACTTCTGTTCTCCAATTTTGGTGAGCCTGTGTGAATTGTAGCCTCAGTTTCCTGTTCTTAGCTGACAGCCGTGGCACCCAGTGTGGTCTTCTGCTGCTGTAGCCCATCTGCTTCAGAGATGGTATTCTGCATACCTTGGTTGTAACGAGTGGTTATTTGAGTTAGTGTTGCCTTTCTGTCATCTCCAACCTGTCTGCCTCTACCTCTTGACATCAACAGAGCATTTATGTCCACACAACTGCTGCTCACTGGATATTTTCTCTTTTGGGACTATTCTCTGTAAACCCTGGAGATGGTTGTGCGTGAAAATCCCAGTAGATCAGCAGTTTCTGAAATACTCAGACCAGCCCGTCTGGCACCTACAACCATTGAAATTTAAATCATTAAATCGCCTTTCTGATGCTCGGGTTGAACTTCAACAAGTTGTGTTGACCATGTCTACATGCCTAAATGCATTAAGTTGCTGCCATGTGATTGACTGACTGATTAGCTATATGTGTTAAAAGCAATTGAACAGGTATACCAAATGGCCAGTGAGTGTACAGTGCCATGCGAAAGTATTCGGCCCCCTTGAACTTTTGCCACATTTCAGGCTTCAAACATAAAGATATAAAACTGTAATTTTTTGTGAAGAATCAACAACAAGTGGGACACAATTATGAAGTGGAATGAAATTTATTGGATATTTCAAACTTTAACAAATAAAAAACTGAATTAGGCGTGCAAAATTATTCAGTCCCCTTAAGTTAATACTTTGTAGCGCCACCTTTTGCTGCGATTACAGCTGTAAGTCGCTTGGGGTACGTCGCTATCAGTTTTGCACATCGAGAGACTGAAATGTTTGCCCATTCCTCCTTGCAAAACAGCTCGAGCTCAGTGAGGTTGGATGGAGAGCGTTTGTGAACAGCAGTTTTCAGTTCTTTCCACAGATTCTCGATTGGATTCAGGTCTGGACTTTGCCATTCTAACACCTGGATATGTTTATTTGAGAACCATTCCAGTGTAGATTTTGCTTTATGTTTTGGATCATTGTCTTGTTGGAAGACAAATCTCCGTCCCAGTCTCAGGTCTTTTGCAGACTCCATCAGGTTTTCTTTGGTGTGTCTCCCAGGTGGCTTGTGGCAAACTTTAAACGAGACTTTTTATGGATATCTTTAAGAAATGGCTTTCTTCTTGCCACTCTTCCATAAAG
>NC_060170.1:19919496-19920203 GCF_021292245.1 Micropterus dolomieu | reverse complement strand
GCATTGTTGCCAAATAGTTCGATTTTGGTTTCATCTGACCAGAGCACCTTCTTCCACATGTTTGATGTGTCTCCCAGGTGGCTTGTGGCAAACTTTAAACGAGACTTTTTATGGATATCTTTAAGAAATGGCTTTCTTCTTGCCACTCTTCCATAAAGGCCAGATTTGTGTAGTATACGACTGATTGTTGTCCTATGGACAGAGTCTCCCACCTCAGCTGTAGATCTCTGCAGTTCATCCAGAGTGATCATGGGCCTCTTGGCTGCATCTCTGATCAGTCTTCTCCTTGTATAAGCTGAAAGTTTAGAGGGACGGCCGGGTCTTCGTAGATTTGCAGTGGTCTGATACTCCTTCCATTTCAATATTATCGCTTGCACAGTGCTCCTTGGGATGTTTAAAGCTTGGGAAATCTTTTTGTATCCAAATCCGGCTTTAAACTTCTCCACAACAGTATCTCGGACCTGCCTGGTGTGTTCCTTGTTCTTCATGATGCTCTCTGCGCTTTAAACGGACCTCTGAGACTATCACAGAGCAGGTGCATTTATACAGAGACTTGATTTCACACAGGTGGATTCTATTTATCATCATTAGTCATTTAGGTCAACATTGGATCATTCAGAGATCCTCACTGAACTTCTGGAGAGAGTTTGCTGCACTGAAAGTAAAGGGGCTGAATAATTTTGCACGCCCAATTTTTCAGTTTTTTA
>NC_060170.1:19916039-19919396 GCF_021292245.1 Micropterus dolomieu | reverse complement strand
TGATCAGTCTTCTCCTTGTATAAGCTGAAAGTTTAGAGGGACGGCCGGGTCTTCGGAGATTTGCAGTGGTCTGATACTCCTTCCATTTCAATATTATCGTGCACAGTGCTCCTTGGGATGTTTAAAGCTTGGGAAATCTTTTTGTATCCAAATCCGGCTTTAAACTTCTCCACAACAGTATCTCGGACCTGCCTGGTGTGTTCCTTGTTCTTCATGATGCTCTCTGCGCTTTAAACGGACCTCTGAGACTATCACAGAGCAGGTGCATTTATACAGAGACTTGATTTCACACAGGTGGATTCTATTTATCATCATTAGTCATTTAGGTCAACATTGGATCATTCAGAGATCCTCACTGAACTTCTGGAGAGAGTTTGCTGCACTGAAAGTAAAGGGGCTGAATAATTTTGCACGCCCAATTTTTCAGTTTTTTATTTGTTAAAAAGGTTTGAAATATCCAATAAATTTCGTTCCACTTCATAATTGTATCCCACTTGTTGTTGATTCTTCACAAAAAATTACAGTTTTATATCTTTATGTTTGAAGCCTGAAATGTGGCAAAAGGTCGAAAAGTTCTAGGGGGCCGAATACTTTCGCAAGGCACTGTATATAATTTGTTAAAATGAATAGTCCCTCTCAAAAAATGAGCTTCAGAAAACATGGAACACCTCATGTATATTGTACAAGATGGTTTTACTGATAATACTGCTGAAGTGCTTTGCAGTTAAGATCAAGAGCACCATGTTTCAAACAACTTTCAGTTTTGGGCCTTGAATCACTCCGCACATGCAAACGAGAAAGAACCTGTAACCGCTGGCAACTGGGTCAACAGGGAGTCGGTTGCTAATGAAGAGGCATCCAATAGATTTTAGCTCTGATCACAGAGGCGGGTTTTGTGCCTTGACAGGGCCAATGAGGGCACCCGTCTGGTCATGACCTCATGAATATGAATAAGCCATGCAATGGTAAGACCTCGTTGATAGGCTACATGCAAATTGTTCCGACTCGGTTGTCTGAAGCAATTTCCACTGCACGGTGTTAGGATCTGAAAACTGATGATGAGAGCTGTGAGGGAGAGAGAGGGGGAAATAGAAATGCAGAGAGAGAGTTCAAAGCACACCATTGGAATATTGATGTGTCCCCACATTTGCAGAAAAGATCCTAGTTCATGAGGTTGTTAATGACCATAAACTGATTTAAGAATCCTAATGAAGACTAAAAAAGTTTATATAGACACAGATTATATACACTGGTTATAAAAGTGATGTCCACATTCAAATGTATGCTTCCCTGAAGGATCATGGATCACCGTGACAACGCTTTCCCTTGACAATAACAGACAGTAGCAAAAACATTTGCTGATTTCATTTGCCATTCTCTCACCTCTCTGCACTTCGCTCAAAACTTCCAGGTAAAAATCATGTGACTTATAATAAAAAAAACTTGTTCATCCTCATAAATTTAACAAAGGTGACATAACAACAACTTTTAACACCATCACCCAAAATTACAGGAAACAATATATATTATAATTGCATAAAGAAACTACTTTATCAAAATATATGACTTCTGGTATTGTCATGGAAACATGTGTATACCAGTCTTATCAGCGTCAGCTACAAGGGGATCCATCTCGATGCCCACCAGCAATCTTGCAAAGACGTGCACAAACATGCATTCATAGTATTATGAACACCGGAGAACTTTCATTGAACTGGCAGCTTGATATATTTCCTCCAGTACACATGCCTGTTCTGTCTCTTGACAGTGTTTTCCAAGTATGAAGTAAGAAAAGTAAGAGCAGAAGCAAATATAATACATAAATGTTCGTCTTTGTCTGCTACATGTATTAATTGCTTCCCTTCAGTGCTGTTGAGCTCTCAAAAAGTTGCCCTGCTTCTGAATGTCAACATTTATAACAATGTTCAAGCGTGACACCACTCTTACAGATTTTATTCCACTTGGTGTAAAAAAAAACTTGACTGCAGGCGGATCTGTGTGTAGCTGACACTTTGCTGCAGTGTGCCCATGTGCTGTGAGAACCTTCAGCTTAAAAGACCAAATGAACAGATTTCTTTTTATGACAACCGTGTTTGCTTATTTTTTGTTTTCCAAATGTGGTTGTTGTCATAGAAATTATATTCCTGGTGAGGGATTGAGCAAATGTTGTCTGACAACATAGCAGGTGAATGCAATGTGAGATTTCCACAACTCTGTGTGTGTGTGTGTGTGTGTGTGTGTGTGTGTGTGTGTGTGTACGCGTGCGTGTGTGTGTGTGTATCAGGACTCTCTTGCCAAACTGTCCTGCCACCTCTGTCGGATAAACAGACATGAGCTGAGAGGTCATTCTGGAAAATAATGTGCATGCAGAGGCGTTTTACAATATATTACAGAAGCTACAGTGTTTACATTGACATGTGAATGTCCTAACTGACCCTGAATCTTTGTTACTGTGAAAATATATCATCACCATTTGTTTGAGCAGTTTCGCCATAGGTGCTTGTTTGATTTCACAACAATGACCCGTCTTCAGTCCTATAGCATTTTTCAACCACGCTACTACCATGTTACTCTTGACCCCTTGCCCATCATGATCATTTTATTTTCTACAACTATATTGTGCTCAGGCTAAATGGCATGAACTAAAATCGTGTACTGGACACCTACGCTTATTTCAACAATTAAAAGCACCCTTGAACTAAGCACTGCCTCTGAACTTTTTACTACTCCAGATGAGTCATTCAGGGGTTACTGAAAGTATAATAATAATCCTTATTTGTAGAGCACTTTTCAAAAACAAGTTACAAAGTGCTTTAACAAGTGTAAAGAATAAAACAAAACAAAAAACACGATAAGAGCATGAAAAATTAATATAAAATTAGTAAAATAGAATAAAATAAAAGGGATAAAATAAAGTCAAATAAGATTGGGAAAGGCTCTCCTATAAAAGTATGTTTTAAGAAGGGACTTAAAAGAGTTCACTGACTCAGCCGACCTGATTTCCTCAGGCAGGCTGTTCCAGAGCCTCGGGGCCCTGACAGCAAACGCTCTGTCCCCTTTAGTTTTCAGTCGAGACTCTGGAACAGACAACAGACCTCTGCCCGAGGATCTCAAGGTACGTGCTGGTGTGTATGGGACTAAAAGTTCAGAAATATAACAAGGCGAGAGGCCATGAAGAGCTTTAAAAGTGATAAATAGAATTTTAAAGTCAATTCTAAAACATACTGGGAGCCAGTGTAATGAAGCTAAAATAGGAGTAATGTGGTCATATTTCTTTGTTCTGGTTAAAAGCCTGGCAGCTGAGTTCTGGACAGTCTGGAGTCGATCAATAGATTTTTGGGTTAAACAGGTGAAAAG
>NC_060170.1:19826825-19915939 GCF_021292245.1 Micropterus dolomieu | reverse complement strand
AATATTAAAATTATCCACATAACACACACGATGAGCCCTGCAGGCGGACTGGAGCCAGTCGTGGAGGCCAAGGAGTCTACTGAAGCGGCCAGCACCTCGACCAACTGTGGGAATGGGACCAGAGATAAAAACGGACTTTCCACACTGCTTTAAAAAGTTGGAAAGACGGTTAAAATCTGTTTTGTCAGCTCAGACTGCCGAAGAGCTGTGTCATTTGTTCCGACATAGACTATCACTCTTGTGATGGAGGACGGGAGCGACGGCATCAGGTCCTGGAGTTTTTTTAAAATGTCAGCTGTGGTGGCACCGGGGAAGCAGTGAGTGGTAGCGTTAAAGAAATGGATGTTTCTGCTTATGGAGTCACCAATTATTAGTGTGGTTGGGGAGAAAAGAGGACGAGGAGATGCCGGTTGTGGGGTTCCAGAGCAGGACTGAGCAGAATCTGCTTCAACACTGCGTGCGGACTGAGGATGGAGTGTGTGAGCTGCAGAGTGTTGTGTTGGAGTAGCAGTAACAGACCTGAGAGAAGGGCTACCCGACGGTGCAGGGTAGAGACGGCCTCCGGAGCGTCTGAGCACAGCCTCCTTCAGGATCCTACGTTGGGAAGCGGAGGTTTTTGACCAGGATGACGGCCGCCGATCAGGCCCGGCGGCAGACCGGCGGCCCAGTGCAGGAGATGTAGCCGGTGAAGGAGATGCAACAGTGTTGGCAGGCACTGTGCGCCGAAAGAGATCCGTATCAGGGAGACTCGAAGCCACAGGTGCATCAGCTGGATGGACCGGAGTGTCATTAGACAGGGCTAAAATCCTTAACCCACGTAAAACTTAAGTTAAAAACTTAAGTTAAATAAAAAGGATATAAACAATGTAACGAAAAAGAGTGGATTAAAACTGGATAAGAGTTAGGTTTAAGACGGAGCTTCCGACAGGTGGCTACAGACGCCAACGCATGCGCAGAGTGCAGATTACGTCAGCAATTACGTCAGAGATCTTGTAACAAGATGATGCAAGGACAACAGAGTAGTCAGAGTATATGCTTATAACCTTTCCATCCCCTCATCACATTATCAATGCTGGTACTGTAAGCTGCTTATGTTTGTGCGGGAGTTAACAAGATGAGCAGTATATTCAAACTATTCAAAGATGAAGAGAAGGCCAATACCAACATAAAGATAACAAACTGTTGACAAAATATTTGTTAAAAGGAAATTATTCATTTAAAACAGCCTTAAAACTGAAACAGTGCACTCAAGAGCTAGGTGCATCACTGCTTTATTTTATTTTATTATTATTATTTTTATTTATTTATTCATTTATTTATTTTATTTTCTCTATTATTTTCTAAATGTATTTAGTTTTTGTCTATGGGCGTGCCACGTCCTCCTTTCATTCTATTTTGTTGTATGAGTATTGCTTTATTTTTCGGAAGGAATGTGTGTGTGTTTAAATGTTCTGAAAAATCAATAAAATGTTAATCATAAAAAAAAAAAAAAAACTGAAACAGTGCACATGGATATTGTGTCTACTTCTTAAACGGGGATGAGAAAGACAGTGGGAGTTAACATCAGTGTCCACTTTGCAGTCGTTGCCCTTCCTGCCACATTTCCCACCCAACAGTGCTCTGTGTCATGCAGAAACACGCCTCACCATGGAAGGAAATTGCAATCTCAAGTCATTTCATGGGACCTTTAACTACAAAGTAAATGCTACTTGCATGGCAATCCTTTTAATAGTATACAGCGCACGATAGGGCTTTGTGCCTACAACGGTGTATTATTGTCAAGGTGCACATCATTTTTTTTCCTAACCTGTGCCCATTTGCTATTTTGGTGACATGCTGTGAACTTGATTGCCTGCAGAGGAGCAGGACAAGAGGGGTGTGTCAGCAGTCAGCAGTGGTCAAGCATTGCAACTTTGTGAGGGACTGATACCAGCTGCTACCACACCTATTGATAATATTTCCCCACAACATTCTCATCATGTGTCTAATATGTAGTAATAGATGCATTATGAATCTAAATGTGCCAAAGTTACTGCATGAATTCCAAATTCTGATGCCATGCTTTGTGTTTCTGTGATGTATGCAGCCCATTCATAAAAATAGAACCTAGAGATGCAAGCTTTGTTGTTTTATATACATAAAGGAACCTTTCTGCCTGTGCAGGGAGTCTAGGGATGTAGTGACTCCCTGATAAAGACAGACAGATATAATTTCTCATTGATACTTTATTTGATAGTACCATACATTTCTATCAATACATGTGCTATATTTGCAATGATAAAAATTACATCTTCAGACACAACACTCTTCATCTTGCACCTACTGTAAGAATGTATCACCTCCTTCACAGTTACTTAATGTGCCTCAAGCCCACCCACCCCTTTATGTAGGAGTACTTCAATTTTTTGTGATCTCTTCTAAAGTGCAGCTAATTGCTACTTTGAGCCATAGAGGGAAAGCAAACTGAATATGTTTAATACCATTAATAGCATAGAAGCATTGAACATGGGGTACAAAATGGAAAACACAAACACACAGACACACACGATATTAGAGTGAGGTCTACTACCCTTTTTATGTGTCAATTTAGTTATGCAAACGCAGTCTGGTTTATTGCATGTCTATATAGAGACATTGGCTGTGAGTAATGCTTATGCAGCTATGTGTGTGTATGTTTGTAATTATTAAGTGCACAAATGGATCTTTGTGTACACTTCAGAAGCAGGTTGTGAATACACTCATTTCTGAACCCATGAAACCCTGAAAGTTTGTGTCTATATGCTGTGTGTGCGTATGCTTCTAAATGTCTGTATAGGAGGACAAACTACTGCACTGCAGACTTTCTAGCAGCTAAAAGCACCCTCTTGTGAGCCACATGCTGTCATCATTACTTAGAGCATGGCCTGGTTCAGCTGCAAGCGCAAAACATGGGGTGGTAGACACTGTGGCTTATGGGGTCTTTTAACTTCACAATTGGTTGTCCCAGTTCTGTCAACCCACCATACAACAGAGTGCGCACAAATACACACATGATTATGTGTGTGGATATGTATGTAGGGCTGTGCATCTCTTTGAAAGCACTTATTTGTGTATTTTAATATTTGTTTTCTCTGCCTTTGTTTAATGCTGTTTGTTGAGAGACACTGAGTTAATCTCAGGCTCTTTTGTTTTGGTTAGTGGCTAAACCAATAAGCACTCACTCACTAATTCAAATTTGGCATAGATTAACACTAAAAATAACTTTTTTCAGGATGTTCAAGAAGTAGTGGGCGATCATGTCCGTTACGTTCAAATTTCCAATTCACACCAGTTTTTTTTGTTACCCATTAATGTTTATGTAAGTGAAAAGAAATCATACTTAATTATGTAGATTACATAAATATCTTCAGATCCAAATCTACTCAAAATCAAAACTGTGTCCTCACCCAAGACCAAGCTTGAAAAGGATTTAACCAGCATTCACAAAGTCATTGAAAGGTGGTACAAAATATATGATTGATTCATTACTTATTATGGACTAAAGAGCGGCTGGAAAGTTGGAAGTTTAACAAATAATAGCAGCATGTGTTTTTAATCAGTCTGGATATTAGGGTTTCAGAGTATAGTTGGTCCAGCAATTCTGGCTTTAGGCTGAGAGATGAACACAACGTTTATTTAAAGGATCTACCAGGACAGTGATCAACCACTGATAAAAACAAACACTGCTCAGATGCACAGTAGGTATCAAAGGCTAAACCTGTGTTCCTATTGAGAAGCAATCCAGTCTGACCTTACAGCTCATGTCCTGCACCTTGGCAGTCTGTTAAGGCTCAAAACATGCAAGCATGGAACAACTAATTGAATCGTACACACACACACACACACACACACTGAGCCACTAATTGAGTTCCTACTGTAGCAACCTACTATCATTCACACACTGCTTTTTGAAATTGTAAATACAAAGAATCAAAGGGGAGCATTTTCATTTTCTCTTGCAGTATTTCTCTCTGGGCTTGATGAGCACTTAACACCAGACAGACAGTGGGGGTTAAGAGTAATGGACACAAGGCCAGTTGGCTTGATGGGCTCATTTGACTTAGCATTGTCTTGCAAATAATGATAGAGATATCTAGCTGGACAGTGGCTGACAGTGGTGCGTGTCCCCACTCACTCCCGTCATTTGTCCCCTGTTGTTTTGATATAGCCCATTTGCAGGGCCTTTTAAGAACATACAGAGAGAGAAAAAAACAATGTCCTGCCTTTGCTTGCTACTTCAACACACATAAATGAAACGCGCGTAAGCACTGGTCAGCAAACCCCCTTTTGCCGCTCATTTTTACATTTCAATATTATATAAATGAATGTCCGCCACACAAGCCCTTGACAAACAATGCTGATTAAGCCTATCGCAGCCAGGTAAATCTCTCTGTGTTTGCAGTGTACCGGCGTTTTTAAATCTGGTATCTGTGGCAATATTCCTGTGCTGGGGAACCAGGTGTGATGCGTTTTATGCCAAACAGCAATGATGATTTGCTAGAGCAGAAGAGGGATTTTACTCTAGCTAAGGCAGCAGCTCAGTATGGCAGAGCCATAGGGCAGAGCACAGGCCTATACGTCATAAGCACTTGTCAACAGTGTTGTATAACTAATCTCACTGTAAGAAAGGGGAGACAAACGTTCAGCACTGCAGGTTTAATATTAATATTAAACTAATTAATGTAGTGTCACAAGCTAATAGTAGGGTTATGAAAACTGGCTGGTTAAATTTGAATAGTAGCTTCTGTTTCACGTTACAGCAACAACACTGTTCTAAGAAGAAATCTTAGAACATGCACAGTACATTCCTACGATACCATTTAAAATCTTTTGTTCTGTCATGTGTCTACTAGGTTAATTTCTCAGGCGGTCTTCATATAATTCCATCTCATCTGATCATGTCACTATTACAATTCATGCGCAACACTGTCCATCTCCGCTACAACCTTTTAAAGCATGAATTTGGCTTGTTCAGATCCCAACTGTTGCAGCTGCTTTGAATCTCCATGCCAGGCTCTCTTCTTATATGTTGCAGTTGGCTCCTCGCTGAGAATGGATGGGCTGATAAAGCCAGTTGTCATTGCATGATTTGGCTCGTGAAAAGCTTATTTGGGCTAGAGATGCCCTTCTGCAGCCAAACAACCATTGAATGTTGGAAGGGTTTATCATTCAGCCTTCTGTGCTATTAACCCCCATACAGAGATTAACACACAGAATCAGAGCTAGCCTCAGCTGCCAAGTGCACCGTGTCAAAATATGCATACACATCCACAACCATACACAAACACCTGCATACATGCATATACAAGATCCCTGACACAGATCTTTGTCGCATATGTATGTTTCTCTCACTCCCTCTTTCAAATTAGCATCCACTAAAAGTATATAAACAGTTGTTAAATGAACTGTTGTTCCATTATTGGCAACTGATCAATATGAGCCTTTGTTCTAATGGACCATTCCTTGCTCTAAAACGTACTTTGTCTGTTCATGATTTGTGTGATATGGGATAAAGAAAATGCTACTGGCACAGAAAAACAATATATACCTTCCTTGGCACTTATACCTGTTTGAGGAAGTAAATGGATTATCAGTAATATTTTCAAAATGTGTATTTACATCTATAGGTGAAGAGTTGGGGGATAGTTTTATATGATAGGTGGATGAAAAAAAATGTGTTCATGGGTTGTAACATTTGAAAATATGCCTCTGCTATTGCTGAAATAGCAAACATTATTATTGTAAACAAACCATTAATGACTAGATACCAATATTGTCTACTCATATTTATATATAGTGTTATTGTGAATGTATTGACAATAAAACTGAGACTTGTGCCGGGATAGGAAATGCTATGTGTTACACAGCAATTCCACTTGTTGCCTACGGCAGTGCTATTGTCAATACCAGATTGTGGTTTTATAGCTCACTTTATTTTAAAGTGTGCATTTGTGGCTTGAAAAACATTTAGCCCATTGTAATTAGGGCTGTGACTCTGATGGCTAGTTGCTCCTATGATGACAATCAAAACCAAACCCACTCTGATTGACCCTGACGGAATGTCCATTAGGGAGTGACTCGATAATTGCCTTACGGTGTTTGAAGGCTTAGTGCAGTTGCAGAGATGGATCACTGAAAATGAAAACCAGTTACCAGTTACTGTAAACAAACTGTGTGGAAAGGGCAGTAGTTCAAACAGCTATTTACACTAGTTTGTTGCAGGGGTCCCTGCAATATAAACAAGAAATTTCTTGATGTAATTAAATGTCACATAATTTTATTTCATTTTCACATACCACAGGGTTTTTGTATTTCAAAACATTGAGTATTGAATATTGGGACAGTATATGCACTACTGCCTTAAACCTCCCATAATGTTCTGTGTCAGTTTGATTGATTTCAGTTCAAATGTACTCATTTCTTTCTTATGTATGCCATGGATTTTCATAATTTAGGGTCTTGCATTTGTGTGTAAACTTCTAACACAATGATCCATTGTGAAATATATGTGGAGGCAAAATGATGTAGGTATGGGTTATTCATGAAATGTACTTGTACTGACTGCTCGTGTATAATATTAGACTGATTCTGAGCCTGTTATCAATTTGATTAGCTTTACATCAGGTCTAAAAATATTATTGGTGAGTTATTACAGCCATTGTAGGTGAGGGATACAATGGACACACACAATGGAAGTAATGTTTAAAGAACATTATAAAAGAGTTAAATTGGCATTCTTTAACACTGACTGTGATTCTAAAGGGATTAAAATGGGGGGTGTTTCCTTGACATGTATTTGCTCCTCTTATGTATTGAGTATTCAACTCAGTATGTGAGGGAGAGAGACATAGTGTATGTGTTGGATAAATGGTTGCATCCCCGATCATTTTATCTCTACAGTGCATCGATCCCGTTAACTGTACACCTCAGGCACCGCCAGTCTAAAATGATCAATACTGCACCCTTCAGGTCTAACATTACATATGATACGCTATCATATGATATGCTCTTTCTCTCACTTTTTCCTCCCTCTGTGTGTAAACGTACTGTACGTGTGATGGGCAGCCTGGTAGACTCTCTCTCACTTGTGCTCACAGTGGTGAGGATTCCAGCACTGAGGCACCACTGCTCTGAAGCCACATCCAATTTTGTAGCCTAGCCACACTCTGCACGATGCTCACTGTTCATGTCACACTGGAACTGGCATCAAACACATTATTTCAGTCTCTTCAAAATGGTACAAGCCATAAACATAGTTTAGTTGTTTTCATGCTTCTTTTGAGGGAGCTCCCAGTCAAACATCTATGGCTCATTTTTAAGGGGAAAAAAAGCACATTTGCTTACTCAGCTCAAACAAATGCTCCTTTATCCCACTACTGATATCGTGGATTTGTGTGTGACTAGTGGAGTAAAAGTGTGTGTGCGTGTACATCTTTGTGTGTCTTTGCGCTTTTTCTGTCATTTGGCTTTGAGCTGGAATGGACTGGGTTTGTTTCTGTCTGGACTGATAAGAGGAAGCCGCTTACATCCCTCTCTTATCACTCTGCTCAGGGCTAATATCCCTTTTATTTTTTTTTCTCTCTTTCACTCATTGTCACTCTTTGTTGTTGGTGGACTGGGAAGAGGTTAAGCAACTTATCAACAGTTTCTCTGTTTCTTGTCCTTCATCTTCTTGTCTTTCTTCCTTTTCTCTTTTTCCCCCCTCCGCCGCTCAGCTCCAAAGTACTTCAAGTCACCAGTGTATCGCTTTGAGTGGCAACAGACGGTAAACTCATCAAGAGATCATGTTTGCTCAGAAGCCAGAGCAATTTATAATTAAAACATTTAAGACCCATCAACTTTTAGCAATTTTTTGAGTGTTTATGTGTGTCTGTGTGTGTTAGCTCCTCAGGCCTTTTAAAAAGACAACACTGCCAAAGTAGGTTTCAACACCACCTCCAACACACAAACATAGCCTAGTGATTTTAGTCTTCTGATGGAAGCAGAAGGTGGGATGGGATCAGCACGCTGAATTTAAGTTTTCAATAACTTTGCTGTCTTATTTCCTGTTTTGCTCCCTCTCTTGATGACTTTTCGTTGGCTTGGATTGCCTTTCCCATGTATTCGCTGGAGAGATAAATTGATTTCTGTTAAACCGTGTGATGTGTTGTGCCCGTCTGCCTGTCATATAAGAGATGCAAATTTTTGGCTGCATACCCAAGTAAACAGAGAGAAAAAAGACATACACAGCACATATTTGTGGACATGTATAAATCTGCGCGCACACACACACACGCAGTAAACACAAAGAATACATCACAAGGACAATGCACACATATACTGTATGCGTGTACACTCTAACCAGTAGGCATTTCTGATTTCTTTCATATATGTGAATGAATTCTCTAAATTTAGCCGTAACTAATGTAAATGGCACCATATACACATAATATCAGATAAATTGATAAATTAAAGTTACTGAAGTGTTACTGAAGTACAGTAAATTGCAGTTTTGACTTTGTGTCTTTCTTGTTGTCATGTTTGGACTGTTCAGGTGTCTGTGGACGTGCTCAACTGTCCAGTCTTGCATCACTGTCATTCACTTTCAATAGCAATCTCTACCTGCATGTAGTTTGGCGCATATTTATCACAATCACCCACAAATTAATTTCATGGACCCTTCTTTTGGAGATTGACAATTATAAGAAAAAAAATGGAGGTGAGTTTACAAATGAGGAAACCAGTGGACTGGAATATTTCTTCAATTTATTGCTAAATGTATTTTTTTAAATAAATATACTGATTACTTCAATGAGCATGAAAATAGATTTGCCAAATAGTGCAGGAGGGACTAAAAACACAGGGTCGATAAATTAAGATACTATTTTTTTTTCAGTGATATCATTCTGACTTAATGTTTACCAGCTCAAAATTCAGTCAGCGTATTTGAACCTGCATTGACATTTATCTACACCTGTACATAAACATACATTCATCCATACATGTACACTCAGTGTACACTCAATGGCCACTGACTACACACATGCACACATATTAGGTGCTGTGTTTATACATCTTTACCCCACATACCTATAATATAATATGCGCCTTAAGTATGTAAACAAGCACATGCACATGTATACAACATAATGCCCCATAAGTTCTTTCATCCTCAACATAAATTCTGGATACAAAAACCGCAGTCAGTGGCGAGATAGGGGGTGGTTCAAGTAATGTTAATCTGATTGACTACTTGAAAAGATGCGGTGGTTTAGTCAATATGCAAGCAGCCCTGAACACACGCGCACACACACACACACACACACACACACACACACACACACACACACACACACACACACACACACACATCAAGCATGCCTGATTGTTTGATGTTTTTTTCATCCTATCTTGCATCAAAGCAATAGCTCTTTCAAAGAAACCGTGCTCCTGGACAAACATATGTTAACCATGGCTTTGGACCACAGTAAGTGGCTGAAAGATTGAATTATAGAAGTCTCTTGTACTTTTGTTATTGATGGTAACATTGCCTATTTGCCCTCAATCTCCTGTTCTTTGTTAGACAGAAGAAGTGAGTCAGTGAATTACTCACTATGTATCATTTCCTTCCGGAAGGAGCACTCAGTAGGGAGGGAAGGGGAAAGTTAACTGGAAAGGAGGGGAGCACATTCCCACTTCTGTCCCTTTTAAACTTAAGGTAGGAATATTATAGTATTCATAGTAAAAATGTTAGAAGATATGTGACAGTAGGGACAGAAGAATGTTTCATTGAATCGGAGGAGTGCAAGGTTATGTTGTTATCTTGCATGCTTTGTGAGCACTCACCTTTGTGTATGGAAAGCTCTTAAGATTTGGTATCTGATGAGGGTCAGAGAGGCTAAAGAAGCATGCGTGTAACGCTTGCTCGTATTGCATTTGCTACTGTAGATGTGCCGTTAAGCAAGACTTCATTGCCAGTCCCCAAGTGCACAAGCCGTTTGGTACAAAACAGACTGGCTTTGTGAAAGAGCGAAACAGTGAACTGTTAAAAAACAGCCTCCGTGATCAACAGTTTTTGCTAATTAAAAACGTAGCACTGTCCATCCTAAGTTCATTAGACTCTAGCCAAAACAACATCAGACTGATTAATTTCTGTTAATTACGAGTTTAGTCCGAACTCAGTTCACAGAATACCGTAGAGAAAATATTGACCATGCAGCAATAAGTAACTGGTCAACAATGAGCAGAATAATGTCAACATGTTGAGGCCATTTGTGCTAAACCTACTGTACCATCTGGCTCTCTTTGCATTCAAATAAGATAAATTATTACATTTTGAAAGGAATGTATGACTCTAGTCTCTGTCAACTTAATTATTCTTGTGTCTGCTTTAAATGAAAAAAATCATTGTTTTGTAGTTTTTGGCCATTCCTAGAAGTTGTTACAGTATTTCATGGTAATATATATTTGTATGCACACGTGTGAAGTACCCTGTGACTGCTACTATGAAATAAAGTTTACGTGTAACACAATTTGTGTATTTCACACTGCCTGACAAATCACAGACTAGGATAACGTGTTAAATTTAGTTTGAAAATTGACATCTTCCAAGTATCTTCTTAACACTATGCAAGGGTTTAGGAATCAGAATGCCTACATTGTCGAGCAGCATGGTATTTTAAACAATTAGAGGAATAATTCTCTCATTAATTTCAAAAGTGGGTGTGTTTTGGTGTCCCTGAAAATACATCCAGGGGCGCCATTGAATTTTGTGATGAACTTGTAAGTCATGCTCTACATTTCAGGTATCCCAGTGCTAAAATGCTACAACCCCAATTCCATTGAAGTTGGGACGTAAATAAAACCAGAATACATTCATTTGCAAATCCTTTTCAACCTATATTCAATTTATTACACTACAAAGATATTTAATGTTCAAACTGATAAACTTTATTGTTTTTTGCAAATATTCACTCACTTTGAATTTGATGCCTGCAACATATTCCAAAAAAGCTGGGACAGGGGCATCAAAAGACTGGGAAAGTTGAGGAATGCTCAAAAAACACCTGTTTGGTTAATTGGAAACAGGTGAGTGTCATGATTGGGTATAAAAGGAGCATCCCCGAAAGGCTCAGTCATTCACAAGCAAGGATGGGATGAGGTTCACCACTTTCTGAACAACTGCTTGAGCAAATAGCCCAACAGTTTAAGAACAACATTTCTCAACCTACAATCGCAAGTAATTTAGGGATTTCATCATCTATGGTCGATTAATATCATCAAAAGATTCAGAGAATCAGGAGAAATCTCTGCACATAAGCGGCAAGGCCGAAAACCAACATTGAATGCCCATGACCTTCAATCCCTCAGGCAGCACTGCATTAAAAACCAACATCAGTGTGTAAAGGATATTACCACATGGTCTCAGGAACACTTCAGAAAACCATTTTCAGTTAGCACAGTTTGTCGCTATATCAACAAGTGCAAGTTAAAACTCTACCATGCAAAGCGAAAGCCATATATCAACAACACCCAGAAACGCCGCCGGCTTCTCTGGGCCCGAGCTCATCTGAGATGGACTGACACAAAGTGGAAAAGTGCGCTGTGGTCTGACGAGTCCACATTTCAAAATGTTTTTGGAAATTATGGACGTCGTATCCTCCGGGCCAAAGAGGAAAAGGACCATCCGGATTGTTATCAGTCAAAAGCCAGCATCTGTGATGGTATGGGGGTGTGTTAGTGCTCTTGGGCCTCACAGTCTGGTAAAACAAAGACTGGGCCTTCTGTGTGAACAGCCTGACCCCGGCCTGTTGAATTCCTACAAGCCTGGCCACGCGGCTTGACTACACAAAGCAAGTCAGAGAACAATGCAAAGCCCAGATGGCCCTGTCAGTTAATTCACACCTACTTGTGAACTCTTAACTTTTAAAACCAAACCAAGCATGAGTGGTTGTTCGTCTATGTGTGGCCCTGCGATGGACCGGCGACCTGTCCAGGGCGTACCCGCCTTGCGCCCGATGTCAGCTGGGATTGGCTCCAGCGACCCTGTACGCAGGATAAGCGGTTGACGATGGATGGATGGAATTGTTTCATTAATATTTCTAGGATATCTTTGATATTCAGTCAATACCCAAACCTGACCATATGTGACAAAACCCCCAACAGTGCCCATGGCATGGGTAACTTGCACATCTGTGAAGGCACCATTAATGCTGAAAGGTACATACAGGTTTTGGAGCAACAAATGCTGCCATCTAAGCAACGTCTTTTCAGGGACGTCCCTGTTTATTTCAGCAAGACAATGCCAAGCCACATTCTGCACGTGTTACAACAGCATGGCTTCGTAGTAAAAGAATGCGGGTACTAGACTGGCCTGCTTGCAGTCCAGACCTGAAAATGTGTGGCGCATTATGAAGCGCAAAATACTACAACGGAGACTCCGGACTGAAGGTGTACATCAAGCAAGAATGGGAAAGAATTCCACCTACAAAGCTTCAACAATTAGTGTCCTCAGTTCCCAAACGCTTATTGAGTGTTGTTAAAAGGAAAGTTGAGTGAATATTTGCAAAAAACAATAAAGTTTATCCGTTTGAACATTAAATATCTTGTCTTTATGGTGTATTCAGTTGAACATAGGTTGAAAAGGATTTGCAAATCATTGTATTCTGTTTGTATTTACGTTTTACACAACGTTGCAACTTCTTTGGAATTGGTATTGTAAAAAAGACATACAAGTTTCTGCAATGACATCCAAAATAAGGACCATTGTGACAGGTGGTCACATTTATTTGCATTCACTTTGTGTATGTGTGTGTGTGTGTGTGTGTGTGTGTGTGTGTATGTGTGACTTTCAGTTTTGCCAACAACATGTTTTGAATCCAGTACTTTATAATTGCTTGTTTTGTTCACTGAATAAATATTGATTGATTGATGTTATGAGTGTAATACAGCATAAGGAAAATTATTATTTTAAAATTAATAATAAATTATTATTATTCTGCCTTTGTTGTCTCTCCCCTCCCTCTCTCCCAAATCTTCTTTTTTGTCCCATCGATTCCTGTTTTCTCTCCAACAAGGTAAGAACAAAGTGTCCAAATGTCTCCCACAGCAGTTAGTGCCGTGTCATCAAATTGTCAGCACCTTGTCAGGTTTTCTAATATAACCGTGGTATTTCCCAGCCCTCCCCACACAAAAACAAAGTTACATTTAACACTGGGATTCTTTCACTTAGACTGCACAAGCACGCAAGAAACCAAAGAACTCATACTCTTTCACGTCTCCAGTGTGTGGGGCTTAGCAAAGATTTTATAGCATCTGCTTTAGGTAATCAAAGGCCATTACTGCTTCTGCTGGGATTTGACCCTCTTAATTTCTTCATTCCCTTGGAGGAAAGACATTTTGTGCCATGTGGCAACCATTTTAAATATGCTGATACAATGTCTGGACAGGTTGGTTCTAATTTTAGCTATGCTGCTCTATACGTAATAGGAATCTGAACATTTATTTTTCTGGATTTTTAAAGAGTCAAGGGACCGGTTTGAGGTGAAAATTTTCCCCCATCCCTTCCCATTTGAGCAGATAGAGATGATATTCACCTGTGAAATATTTATCAGCTACTCAGGAACATGATATGGAATAAAAAATAGCCTTTCTTAGCTAACTCACTTTCACTGTGGGGGCTTACTTTCTAACTCATTGCAGACTATATGTTTTGTTTCTTCAGAGGGGATTAAAAACTGCTATATTGCCTAACAAATACTGAAACAGGACTTGTTTGTAAGCTGTAGGTATTTCACTAAAATGTCTCTCCTCTCTAAGGAGCCTACTCCACTCTGTTCTAATGTTTTCAAATTAAATCACTTCAGTATTGTAAATGCAGTGTCCTCACCCTCCTGTAACTTCTTCTGTATTGTGGTGTTATATAAAGGTCATGATTTTGTTGACAAAACCTAGACTCATTATGTCAGAGCAATAGACTACAGAATGTTATTATCCTGAAGTGTGAATGCCACCCTTACTCTTCCCTCCAGTCAGAAGGCCATTGCATTTAACCACTGAGACAGTGAGCGTCTCTGAACTCTATTAAAAACTATTTTCACACATATTACTCACATGCCCTCAGAAGTTGTGAAAAACAGTGTGATTAGTATGATGAGGTTGACTAACTATTGGATTATTCAAGTCAGTGGGTTTTAAAAACTTACTTACATTCCCCTGCTTTTTTTGTTTTCGTTCCTCTGTCTGTTATTCAACAATTCATTCAGTTTTTTAATGTACCATTGTCTCATCATCCTATTTCTTTGCTGTTTCATTTTATTTGTGTAAAACTGTTTGCTTGATCTGAAAATTACAATGTAACTGAATCTGCATTTACTTATTTACTTTATCTTGTGATGTTTGCCACCCACCAAGAATTCGGGGGGAGGGGGGGGGATTTCTGCTCTTGCCGGTATGAGGTGAGCATACGTCTAAGAACCTCTGTCAACACCCAGCTGCACACCACTACACAGGGTGTGAAAAAAGCCTGTACCCACTACTAGTTGGCAGCGCAAGCAAGATTATTTGTCTTCTTGCAGTTACCCTTTGATGTATTCCATGATTGAATTAGCCTTAAGGTTGAAAAAGCATGTAAGCAGTGTGCTGGAACTGAATATTACTATAATCAGCTCTTGGTTTTGGCTGAAGCTAAAATCTAATGCTTTGATTTTCTGTTTTCTTCATCTATGATTATAGATAAGATTAATACCCTCCATTTTCTTTTCTTAATGTCCTGTCAAATGATGGTATCATACACAGACACAAACACACATATCTTTCCATCCCAATAGGTTGCCCACCTGCTGTGCTACATCTGATACTCTGGCACTTTCTCTTTTCCTCTGATTAGCTTGGAAGGAAGTGGCTGAAGGCCAGCCAGCGTCACAGGAGTGTGTGTGTGTGTGTGTGTGTGTTTGCATAAGTTACGAAGAACTATCCCTTTGCTTCGTGTTTTTGCTTCCTGCTGTGAGGGATTTTGGGATGTGCACATGAAAGGGATTTGCAAACGTTCCAAAAGACAACACTCCAACACAGACAGATTCACACACATATGCGTACACACACAGACACAAACACAAACACACTTCCCTTTATTCTGACTTGAGACAAGCTCTGATTACCTAAGATAATCATCCGCCATAATTATCTTTGATGAACAAACTGAATGAAGCGCTGCACGGTATAATAGCGTGCTATTAGAAATGGATAAACTAAGTCCTTAAATTAACAGGTACCTGGCCTACACATACCTTGCATCTCTCTTATCATGATCAGTTCAGTAAAGTGTGCAGACCACTGGCATTTTTATTTGTTTATTGCAGTAAATATAGCCTTTTTTTGGCATGGCCACATTACATAAACATGAAAAAAGTTATTTGAAAACCTGTTAACAGTGTCTTTGCTTGATGAGACCAATGCAGACAGTGACCTTTAGTCAGTTCATTCACAAACAATCTCATCAGGCCTTCAGTTAATCTTCCCTGACAAGTTTTGGCTTTTAGCATGGGAAGAGTCAACAAAGAGAGACACAATTTTGAAAGAGAAAATGTGCACTTAAATTATAAACTGTGTAAGCAATAGATAAAATGTTATTATAATTATTGGTGGCAATGGGGGGGAACTCATGGGAATGCCATTCCGAGAGTTAAAGTCAGGAGGGAATGTAGTTCTTGTTCAGATTTTGAAAGTCAATGTTTTTTGTAGGGGGAAATTGTTTATAACTGTTTTACACAGTTTCTAAAGCGTGTTCAGGAAACGGATATAATTTAGTGTACTTGAACACACCACAAATCCAGCTACTGTCCATACAGCCAATGGAAAGGCCTGACATTGAAGGGTTCCTGGAACTAGTTCCCAAAGTACTATTTTTTAACAGTTCCCAAACAGTGCATGCCGATGCAGCAGCTGGTAGCTCCTTCAAACTCCACTGCGCTTTAGTTTTGGATCTGGTTTTTGGATTGTCATTGGAAGATCATCCAGACCAGGTTCCAAAACAGGTGCAGTGATTGCCCAGAGGAGAGAAGAAAGACTTCCAGCTTTGACTTCAGGCTGCTCCTAAAGGTCGGGTCTGGACAAAATGAGACTCAGGTTTGCCAAGAAATGGAAATCAGTGACTGCTGTGCCCACATCTTTACAGAGACCTGCCCCGTCAACAACTCGGATCAAGCACTCGGCAGATGGTCTGTGTTCCGAGCTGTTGCTGCGCAAAACGCCAGCAATGATTCTTGGTGCTCAAACACAGTCAAGATGGACACTGTGGGTCCCGGGGGACATTGCAAAAACATCATCAACATCACTGAAACTGTCGAGAAACTCATGAAATCCAATGTTGGAGGTTCCCTATCTAATTTCCTCAAACATTGGTGGTATCTTTGACAAATCTAGTCTAGTTAAAGTAACATTTGATGATTCATGTGTTTATTGTTGTTGTTGGAGAGGAGAGAAGAGGAGACAGTATGAGAGCAGCAGAGCAGAGAGTGGCAGGTTTTTGGAAGCTGAATTAGCAGCTTCATCAAGTCTGTCATCAAGAAAATAATCAGTAGATCTCACACTTAGTAAGAGATTTTTTATGTCATTATTGTACCCCCCTCTCCCCACTGATTATGATTTAAAGTGATAGTTTTATCATAGATATACAACACATGAATACACATGTTCACATAAACACGACAGAAGCAAGCTCCTGTATGTATAATCAAGGTCAGATTACATATAGGCCTACAGGTATATTATAGTAATTTTTTGTTACTCATGGCGCAGATAAGTGGAGGCTTCCTTAAATCTCTGTTAGGCCTTCAAATTGAGAGTCGGGGATTTATTCTGAAATGCAGAACTTAAAGCCTAAATCTACTGGCTACAATATACTGACAAAGCAATTTTTTGGCAATGTTAGACAGACTGCACAAAGCAGATTAGCCTGCTGTAAATGAATAACCTAAAAACATTAGGAAGAGTTTAACAAGTGAATGCTCCACTAAAAGCAGATTAAAGCTATTGATGTATTTGCCCAATTAGAACCTGAGACAAATATTTAACTCACTTGTCTGTATCACTTTTTGGCCTGCAGTTACAAGCAGGAATTTCTGTGATTTCAGCTCATCCTGTTTGTGGCAACGCTATAATTTTTAATGCAAGAAATGAACAATTCCACAGTACACTACACATGATATCTATGTTTCTTTGTTTGCTTATCTTCCCTATTTAGTACTTTTGACATCATAACGCATAAATACTCACCTTACATGTTGTTGGTTGTCACTGACCCTTCACTAAGGCACGCCCCAAATACGTAGCTGGCCAGTCGCAGCACAGTATAGGACTCGCTCAAACTGATGCACCGACACTTTCACGGCTGCGCTCCATTTAATCTAATGCAAAAGGCGTCATTTTCTAGCTTTTTTTTGCTGTATTTTTCTAAGATATGGTCAAATGCTGTTTCTGGGGAACTTCTAATAATTGCATTCGCTATTAATGATGGTAATAGTGAACAGAGACCTACGCAGCTTTACAAGAACAGTGTTGATCCTCAATATCGTTGTCCTCCGTCTCAATCGTCAGGTGATACGGTGGTTCACTTTTACTCTGTGATCGGCAGGCTCTTTATTTGTTTCACATTAATTTGTTAGCCTGAATACAACCCCTAAATGCATAATGCAAACCTTTTTGTCTCCTTTCTGAGATCGCTTTTGTGTTTTTCCAAAAATTTCACAATATTTCTCCAGAGAGAGCAGTTATAGACAGTGGCAGCGCCACGCTGTCCGAAAGGTCTGACAGTTTGTCGGATTTACCAACAGTAACTAATGGGGGCGTGGCTTAATGAACGGTCGATTGCATGACCACACAGCAATAGTCTTGCATTTACATAAAAGTTAGACAACTGAATATTTGCTGTGCTGAAATTTCAACATTCAAACAATGTGACAGTCTCTGCAAACTGAAATAAAGTGAAACCAATGGCTGCCTTCAACATGGGAAATACGTATAAAGACTTTTTGTATCCTTGGGGCTGCAGAAATTGTAAATACAGTATAACCACTTTGTTGTTGATGGCTTAACACCACAAAATTCAGTTTTAGATCATTTTTGTAGGAAGTAGGGATCTTTTTGTTGTTTTTTCTTCTGCTCAGGTCACTAACAACAAACACACAAACAGCTGTATGTCTGTCTCATCACTCCAGTGACTCTCTCTGACATCACTGGTTATGCCAAGCCAGCAGTTTTGATTCCCCCATGGCCCCTCTCTCTTCTTCTCTCTGTATCGCTGTTTTTTTTTTTTTGCCTAACTCCCTCTCCTGTCTTCCTTTTCATTTCCTCTTCACTCTGCCCCTCTCATTGTCCTTATCTGTCATGCATGTCTTTAATCTCTGGTCTCTTTTGCTCACACCTTTTTTCCATGTTTTTCTCCTTGTTCTTTGGGGTCAATGGTGAGTGTGGGTCTTGTTGTTTGAAGTGAGAATAAAGGAACAATGTGGCTGAAAGTCCAGGTCAGTTCATGGCCTCAGACTACAGGAGTTTTGGGCCAATTTATCACAGATTCACCGACAATCAGAAGATCTGGGACCTTGGTCGGTAGCGATGTTTGGCCCAGATTATCTGGTAATGTGAGGGGTTTGCAGATCCAGTCTTAAATCTCCAGAACTGCTCGCAGAATCACTGGGGCCGCCCTGATAATTTCAAACATGTTTGATATTGAGGAGTTTACGTGGGACCACAATAGCCAGAGAGAGACAAGTCTAACATTAGTCCTGGAGTAGCTGACATTGTTGCCAAGCAATAGTAAATAATCTAGCCATTGATGCTAACGTTAGCTAGCGTACTACTGGTGACACATATGAAACTGACCGTTAAAACCTCCAGATCTCGCTAAATAATAGACAACCTGTGTTGACCCTCTCTCGTGCCTTCTGCTTTTGTTTTTTCTCACTGTAAAACATTACTACTGCAAGTTGTTGTACCATGTCAATCTCCATTTTGTTTACGTCTGATTCCCTGTGAGATTGCATGAGGCGGTGCAGTTCTGCTTCTGGCACGATAATCTTAATAATATCCTGTAGTGTGAAATGCAGCATTATTTTGAAATCTTGTAGTGTGTGAATGTTTGAGATTAGAGAGAACATCTGCGTTTCTCCTTATGTGCATGATGAACGCGTGATAAACACTTCAAAATCGGTTAGAATTTTAAAACTGGCTTTCTGTAAATAACTGTGGTAGCTTTTGCTCCCTGGTTGTCCTGGCGAAAATCCCGACCACTGTCTTATATGAGTGATATTCAACCATATTTATAGTACATTGATGTTTTTCCTCATAATAAAATAATCAAAACAAATTAAAAAAAATTTGTGTGATTTTCACCACTCAACTCTAATCAAGGTGTGAAGACATTAAAGACCTGCTGTGTAAAATCAGTGACATCTATCCATCCAGCAATTAAAACAGCTTAATCTGTGACGCTGTTCACCTTTACTGTCGTTAATTTCTAGGCCTTTGTTAAATAATCATCATAATGCCTTCTTCTCGAAGTGTTATATCTGATATCTCATAGATGCATCAAAATAACATCTCAACATAATTAATGCCAACTTTAAGGCAAGTCAAACAGGTTTGAAATCCATGCCTAGCCTTAAAATATGTGCTATAAGACCGTCTCACCTCTTCCATGTTTGAAGCTTAATCACGGCTTATTTACAGATTCTTGAACAACTTACCCTTGCTGCTGTTTTTACCTTGAGGGAACAGCCTCTGCTCAGAAGAAGGCTAGATCAACAGTAAACTAACTAAACACTAGAATATTGGCAATAAAGCATATTTCAAAAAGGCAGGGAGACGTGGTAAGTGATAAGTGGTGCTGCTGCTTCTTTCAGCACCTCCTCCTCCATGCATTAACGCCTGAATCACATTAGGCAAACTCTGCCTCCCTCATTTGAGAACTTGTGATTATTTTTCAATTACAAGCTGTTATTTCGACTAACACTTTTGGGTGGGTGGCCTTGATTCTTAGTTTTGAATTCCACTTTCTTTTGTTTTGAAAGAAGTTAAAGTCATTGCTGAAAGCAGCTAATTAGAAGTCTGTTTGTTAGAAGTCTAACTGTTTGACACAGCATATGACTGGGATCCCCTGCTGCTCGAGTGGGCTTAAGTTTGACTCACACACACAATCCCTCGCATGCAAACATGGTATGAGAGGGATGTGTGACTGTACTTGTGTGACATTCCCAAGGCAGACTTTTATTTTACGAGAACGTGGTAGTACAAAGCCACGGCCAGACTGTCCTGGCTCTCCAGGGCATCGTCACCACGCTGGTTTGAATTCAGTAACCTTACCTCTGAAGTTAGTCTCATGAGAAGAACAACAGCATTGGTCATTTACTGAAACAGTAGTTAAAACTGCTTATTTGGTAATGGCCTGTACTTGTAGCATCATTTTTCTGACTGTCAAAGCGCTTTTACACTATTTCACATTCACACTGATGTCTAAGGTGCCAACTGCTCATCAGAAAAAGAAGTTAACATTCACACACATTTGAACCGTTGATCGAACCGCTGACCTTCAATTTGTGGGCAACATGCTCTACCTCCTGAGCCACAGCTGCCCACATTCACACACATTTGAACCACCGATCGAACCGCTGATTGAACTGCGGATCCTCTATTTACACTTTCCTCTCAAGCGATCTCTTTTGGTCATGCTAACAATGATGTTAATGACGTTAATAACAAACGTTGAGGTGGCGAATCAAAACCCCTCATGAAAATCTTTTTGTGACATATGGATGTTTTTGGGCGTACTCTGCCTTTCGCCTTACGTCAGCTGGGATTGGCTCCAGCCACCCGTGACCCTGTACACAGGATAAGCGGTTGACAATGAGTGAGGGAGTGAGTGGATGTTTTTGGAAGTTAGTGATAAACGTTTTGCCATTTAGGTATGAGGACTGTTCCTCCAATGACTTTCTTCTCTCTTTGTTTCTGTCTTGCTCTCTTTATCTCACTCTTCACATTCATGTAAATTAATGAAATATTTCAGGTTATACAGTGCTCCTTCGCCCCACCACCTGGTTAAATGTTCTATAACCTACTTATTGATTACTTTGCATCAGAGAGGCTTATTTTTAGCCAGCAGAAATGGATGAATTATAGGCCCTCAAAAATCAGTTTTAAAGCTTTTTTTTGTCTATGAGGCTATCATGAAGGGAAAGCACTAAACAGAGCTGCTTTTAACTTCATATAATGGTAAGGCAGTAGATGAAAGCCTTTTAAAATGAATTTGGAATGCCTCGGATCCACTTTTATCCACACATAATACTGACATCTGAGCACTTTGTGCATTATGCGTTGAAAATGTATGGAAAGTGTGGAAATTCATGGGAGACAGATAGAAAACAAAGAAACACAGAACACTGGCACTCAGTGGATGAACAGATTTCTTTTCTTCTTTTACTTGTGTCATTTTGTATACTCCCATGAATACAGATCAGTGCTCATTCAAAAAGACAAAAGTCAATTTTGGTATATCCTACCTGTTTTCAACCCAACTCTCTCAACCTGTGTTCTACATAGGATACACATGTTTATCCATGTCCAGTGACCTGTGTACATGACCCACCTCAAGGGTTGCATCGATTTCTAAAGTGTAATGTGGGCCACTCTGTGAAAAAAGAGAGAAGGCAGAACAAAGAACTAACTGTGGGACATAGATAATACAGTGTTTTCTCCTCTGGTTTTCTTTGACCAGAAAACCCGACATTTCATAGCCACCAAAGTATGTTGGCTGAAGACTCACAACAGTCACAGTGAGAAACAATTATTTTTCCCTTGTGATACAGCAGCCTGGTCTCAGGTTTGAACATCTGTGGCACTGGCGTTTTATCTTTATTCCCAGTACTCAAAAATATAATACAATATAAAATGGCTTGAAAACTAAACTACTTAATTAAAAAAATATGAAATAGGGTTTAACTGATTAAATAAGCTACAATCTTACATGTTTTTCACAGCAAGGCTTTAAGATTCTGGTTCATACCCTAGACAACCCTTTCAGTCTCTCTCTTTCAGTTTTATTGGACAAGGCTTTTTACATTAAGAGACTGACATTTACAATATTCCTTTGTAAAAATATTAAAATATATATAGACTGTACGTGAATGTATGGTACTTACGTTATTGTTATAAAGAAGCATTTCAACCATTTCTCCTTCTATTTGACAAATTACAAATTTACTAAATGAAGTAATGAAATCAGAAACTGTCCATCCCATTTGGCTCCAAGTTGAACTTGCAGTAAACACAGCAGTTTATGTGAAGCACTGTCTGACGTAAAGAAATTCCATACAGGTCACCCTGTTGCGGGAGAAAGTGAATGTCCACATTGCTTTAGAAGAGAATTGCCACTACCCAGACATTTCTTTGTATTTCTAAAACTACAATGCCTTAATGCCTAGCGGAGTATGAGAAATAACAGACCATGCACAATCTAATATTTCATAGTATCTTTGCACCAGAATGAAAATAGTTGAGAGCCAGGCAAGTTTGACAGTGTGCATGATAATGACCACATTAATTTGACAAACTTTGGCCATGGGATGTGCAAGAAATAACTCTTAAAGATTTTGGTAAGCAGAAAAGTTTTCTGGAGGAAACCCAGGTCACTTTAAAAAGTTGGTTTTGGGTTGAGTTTTTTTATCAGTAAAGTGCTGAATGTGCATGTAGACACAAAGGCTACAGTGTGGTGTGACACTTACACATGGGCACATGAACACACGCACACACACTGGCCGCTATACTGTGTACTGTTGAGCCAAGGGAACAAGGGAAAAGAAACGAGAGACATAAACCCCCAACAGCAGGTGCTGAATAATGTAGTAGAGAAAGGCACACACACATACCTGCCTACACCTGGTTTTTGGGGTCTAGGGGGCATGAAGCTGGCATAAGGCCCGCTGTGCCTGTCAGAACCAATCAGAGCATTTGGCTGAGGGCTGGCATTTACAGCTGATTTGTCAGGATCGGCGGGCCCATGGGGTTCGGCCAATAATAAACCTCCACCTGTGGTGATGGATCACCTGTGACATAGCTGGCCACACGGGAGGAGACATGCCCACTGGCATGCTTTGAGACAAGACAGGACCAGACACGGGAAAGGAGGGAGGGGGAGAGAAAAGAAAAGAGGGTATGGACAGTGAAGAGTTTTACCTGTCGGGGGAATATTTGAATTCAAAGTAAACAGCAATTCAGATTTGGAATAAGGTGCAAAGATGTATCCATTTATGTCTTTAATGCACAATTATAAAAGAATGTAGTATTAAGTGTTGAAAGTAAAGCTAATTGTTTAAACTTACATTAAATTTTGACTGTTGCTATAATCATAATTAATGTGCTCAGAGGACATCTAGCAGCGTGTAAATGAAGGATGTTGGCAACATTGAAGATGTGTGAGACTGTTGTTTAATTAGTGGCAGCCATTTCAGCATACTTGTTGAACCTGTGAGCTAAAATTAGTTATCATACAGAAGTGTTTACCCACCTGCCATTAAATACAGGGAGGGAAAAACATTAGAGGTCTACAAAAGGAAGAGACAGACAGCTTGTCAAAGTACATGAGCACAATAATGAGTAGGTAGGTAGGTAGATTTATTGTAACAATATAACAAGTTATAGAAGGAAATTGAGTTTTGTAACTCTCTTTTGCTATATATCAGACAATATACAGAATCAATTATGAAAAATGGTAAACAGAAATAAACTATCATCACTGGAGCAGTGCCGAGGATGAATTAGAGTTTAAAAGTCTGATAGCTTGGGGGGAAAAGCTGCTCTGCAGCCTGGTGGTGCGGCAGCACAAACTTTTATATCTCTTCCCAGAAGGCAGCAGGGTGAACAGGCCATGGCTGGGGTGGGAACTGTCCTTTAGTATCCTTTGGGCTCTAGATGCTCAGGAGATGGGTAGAGATGAGCAGTTTTAATCACCCTCTACAGAGCCCTCCGGTCCTGGGCCATGCACATTCCATGCCAGTTTGTGATTTTTCCAGTCAGGAAGCTTTCTATTGCTACTCTGTAAAAGCCGACAAGAACTTGGCGTGGGAATTTGGCCTTTTTAAGCTTCCTCAAGAAATACAGTCATTTCTGAGCTTTCTTCATCAGCGTGGAAATGTGAGATGACCATGTCAGGTTCTATGTGATGCTGATTCCAAGGAACTTGTTCACCTGCTCCACCTCAGCACCACTGATGTAGACAGGAGTGTGTGTCTTTATTTCCTTCTTCCTAAAATCAACGATCAGCTCCTTGGTTTTGCTGACGTTGAGCAGTAGATTGTTCTTTGAGCTCCACTCTACAAGATTATGAATTTTCTCCCGATATGAAGTCTCATCGTTGTTTGAAATCCGGCCGATGATGGTGGTGTCATCCACAAACTTCACAACAGAGTTCTCTCCATGTCGGGGGATGCAGTCGTGGGTGTACAGCGTGAACAGGAGGGGGCTGAGCACACAGCCCTGGGGGGCTCCAGTGTTGAGCTCAAATGCTGGCTTTTGACAGGTAAAGAGGTGACTGTAGGCAAGCTCAGAGACAAGACATAACAAGATGGGGAGAGAGACAGAGGTGCGTGGGATGTTTGCATGGTTGGAGACCAAGTGAGGTGGGTACGGGATGAGAGAAAGATGAGGGAGGACTGTGCATCACTATGTGTGGAACACACAAACAGTGTAGGTATATCTACAGAAATGGACTCTCAAAATCACACATGTGATACATATTCACCGTATATTCCCATGTTAACTTGCCTAGTTGGTTTAGCAGCTCACATGGATGTCTAAACTGGATGTCCATGCACACACGGGCACACGCACAGATATAGGCACTGCTGTGCACAAACATCTTTACACACATTCTCACAGAAACCCACTCAAACTCCGAGCCTTCACTTAGCTCAGTGCCTTGTCAGTCCTTCGGTGTCTTATTTTAAGTAGCAGTCATCAATAATAGATGTGCTGAGGGGAATAATTGATGGGACACACAGCTTCCTCTAATGCTGCTTAATTTGACGGATGAAGGGACAGCAGGAACTCTTTGGTGAAATCGTCCTCCACCCGCCCCCACACACACACACACACACACACACACACACACACACACTCATGTACACTCACACTTAGTTTGATGGATGGATGAACAGCATGAACTCTATGGTTAGATCTTTTTTAGCACTTTTACAGCAGTTATAATCTACATCATTTAGAGCAATATTAATAAACTATCGATCAGAAACCCTATAATGGGCTGCATTCCTCATACTATGTATGTGAAGAGTGAAAGTATGTTTGGAGCCTGGAGCGACTGAATTTCCTCATTATGAATTTTTGATATGACAGAGCTAACGAGGTTTAGCTCAGAACTGTGATCTAGATTGCGGCACACCTGAGCAGACTGCATAATTGGTGATTGAATGGTAACAATGGTAAAGGAACATTACCAGTTAATTATCTGGGTTAAAGTGACTACAAACTTCTTTATTCTGCTTTTTCTTTAAGTGGCCATGATATACACCTGATATTGCTGATGTTTTCCAAAATAGAAAATAATGGACTTGGCCTCCACGCGTAAACAGAGCATGAACTCCATCTTGTCCAAAATTTTTATTTATCAAGACACCTTTTGTGCATTGTACACCTGTCCTGACAAGTAAAACCCATTCTGTCATGTACTGAGGAGTGTACAGATACAGATAATACTCAAGTGTTTTTTTAATTATTATTATTATTATTATTATTGTTATCTTTTTTTCATGGAAGTGTTCAAACTTCAAACTTGGATAGACTAATGCTCTATTAATGACCCAGGCACCCAATTGAACTGTGTGTATGTGTGTGTAAGTGTGTGTGTGTGTTGAGACCAGACAAACTAAAACAGCTCTCTCAGCACAAAAAAGTCAGCTTGCCTTTGGAGATGTCGCTGTCATTTTATGCGCAGCGACATCTACTTGCTTCTCCAAGGCTATTTCAAAACTGTGAAGAGGGCACATGAGGGTTTAAGGGAATATAAGGCCAAAGCAGAAGTGTGTGCTGAAGCGTGTGTGTGGGTGTTTGTGCGCCTGTCCATGCCTGAGTGTGTGTTTGCCTATGTGCATCTCTTAGGGTATTGTTCCCTCTCCTGTTTCAAAATCTAGCAGCCCCTAAAGCCAAACACAAAACATTATCCGACCTGTCATACAGTAAAAGAGATATCATCTGACTCTTTTTCAAAATAGGAAACCCATTCTGTCTTTCCCCAAGCATTAGTTTAATACAGAAGTAATGTTATAATATTTTATTTTATTTTTTTGGCACATGTGTTGAAGCAATGTGTTCTGTATGGTCAAAGCTGTGGTAGATTTGGTTGAATGCTCAGTGGTAAGGCTGCCATGTAGGAAAAACAGTGATGCCATCTGGCAAGTTGCATATGCATCACTTCAACTGTGTAGCATTTGTGGTGCATGACATGTAAACATATTTTTCAATGTTCACAAATGTACAAACATAAGTATGTAAGTGTTTGAGCTTGCCTTTGTGTATGTGGGATTGTTTTTCAGTGGCCTAGTTTTAATACAAATACTTTTGTTTTGTGTATACAGTTGGGTATGACTATGGCTGAGTGTTCCACAGTTAGCTAGTATTTGTGGGTATGTACTTGCATGTGTGCATACACACTTATTATGCACCTGTCTATGTGCCCATTAAGGACTCATCACAGGTAGCAGTGTAGTGTTTCACACTGTATTCTGATGCTTCAACTTACCTGAGAAAGTACTGGAGTCAGTTATTCTTTTCTAAAGTTTTGTAAGACTATGATGCATTCAGTGCTTTATTTACAGCAAAAATAATGAATTTACTTCACTTCTTATTAATCACAAATAAATAATGTAACATTATTTAGAATTCTTAAATGTCAGTGCTCATGAAGTGTATTTTTCTCTTTCTAAAATCTAAATACATTTGATGTTCCAGTTGTACCATTTAGTTTGCTTCACCCACTGCATGTCTTAAAGGGCCCAAATTGGAGACTGTAGGATCTGAAAGACAGCTACATCATAGTTTAAATTACTCCAACCAGACTGCTTAATGAAAACAACAGCAGAAACAAAGAGCAATCATAAAACTTTGTGGTTCTGGATGATGAGCCAGATTGTACTGACTCAACCATCCTACCTACAAAGTTTGTCCAGCAATGCCTTGCAACATGTCGTACTATTATTTTTTTCCCTAGCAATATGTGAAATGCAACTATTCAGATACACCTACGTATGTAGTGGTGTTCATTCATATGTATGTATGTCTTCATATACTTACAACTCTTTCTGTTACCTACTGACTGGGCTCAAGTTACCACTTTAGCTATTAAGTTACCCTGCAGCCTTTCCAGTTTTAAATAGTCTGTCCCTAGTTGTTCTTTTAAATCACCAGTGAGTCAGTCAGAGATGTGATGTTCCAGAAACTCTTGTATTTTCCTTTGAATAACACATCTGCTGGATTTATTCATTTAAGGATTACAACTGCTCCCAATTATTCTCCCATGCTGCCATGTCTGCCTTTAAAAATAGAGAGGTTTTTTTTGTTAAAGCTAGGATTAGTCTGGGTGAGGCGACTGGGTTGCTGCTTCAAGACAGGAGGAGGATAAGAACATCTGGACACACACACATATTAACTTGCATAGGTATGCAAGTGCATCCATGAATATTGAAAATGACTGATGTGTATACTCACACATCCCGTCATTGGCCAATGAAAGGAGATAGTTAATCTTACCATACATCTTTAGCATATTTTCCTAAATGGCACTCCAGATGTGAAATTCTGACATCACTGGGGCCCATTTATCAATTTCTCAAAAGGTGTACAGACACTGAAATGCTAGCTGAAATTCCATTTGATACACAGGTAGCATATTGTTGCCAAATGGCTGTAATAACTCCCTGCTGTCTAATTTACATTTAAAATGTTTTCTATGACATATATTGACCATTCTCTATGTACAAATGAGTTATTCAAACAAATGAGGCCTGTTTTCATTGGAAAGCTCAGCAGAGATTTGAGCCTTCCATCAGGTAATCACACCACTCATAGAGTAAATTCCTCATGGACCTTAAGTCATCATTATAATGACACACACACACTCATGTATCTACACTTTGATCACTGGCAATAGACTTGTTATTAGGTGTAAGGCCAGATGTTACATGACTGAGATGTTTTGCATAATGAGGAATATAAATTAGTTAGCATCCTTATTGTATGGTGTGTGTGTGTGTGTGTGTGTGTGTGTGTGTGTGTGTGTGTGTGTGTGTGTGTGTGTGTGTGTGTGTGTGGCCATATGGACTATAATTAGTGAAGTAAACCCAGGTCAGAAGAAAAGAAGAAATGAGTCTGTGTTTTTTGTGTGTGTGTGTGCAAATTCCATCCAGAGCATATGGCTCATGCTAATAGACAAATATGTTGCATATAATTATTGGGGGAGAATGCATATTTCTGTGTGTTTTCATGTTTTGCTATATATAATCAGACAATTAAAGTGTTGATGAAGTGTATATTCAGGTGAAGCTGTTGAGGTTTCTGTAAAAGACAAATTACAATTGAATCGCTAAAAAAAGAAGAAAGCAGTATGAAGACATTATTAGTATTAGAAGGCAGCACCTTTTGTTACATATGTAATGGTATTTGACCACATTAAAGCAATACTGCTAATATTCTCTGTCTTACCAATAACCAAACTTAGCTGAGGTTTTAGAAATAAAATGTGGATTAACCAGTCAAATGGCAATTAAAACCAAATCATGCTAAAGATTTCCATGTCTCACAAATCTATTACAATGACGTAATCGCCCTGACACACAAGTGCAGGGAATTGTGTACACTGTAGACACTGTTCAGAGCTGTATGTGGAAAATATACTTGAGAGGTTGAATGCATTTACAACAGCCTTGATGTGAATAGCCATGTGTAATGTGAGAGCATAAAATACATAACATTGCTGTCAGTGCATTTCATGTGAGGTGCATTGTTAGGGGTTTGTAGTAGATGAAGATTATAATTGGAATGTAAAAATTACAATTATGAAATATTTGTACCAGATACAGTAGGTGTTGTTTACCTACCTATGTTTAGCTTCTGTATGTTAAACAGGAAGACTCCCTAATTTAAATAATTTTATTTTTCAATCTTGAAAGTTTTTATAACATCAACATGTGTCAGTTGTTCACACATCCAGACATTTCAACCAAACATAAACTGTAATAGTATTTTTAATAATTATAATGTACCATGAATACCAATGTGTTTAGCATAGCACAGTCTGCGAGCTGTAGGGGCTTTGAAACTGGCATGACCAACACACTGAGAGACTAACGGGAGGCTAACGAGAAAACTACCATGGGCTCTGTGTATGTTTGTTTGTGTTTGTCGAGAGCATGAGGGGCATGCATGAGCACACACACAAGTACATGCAAGATTAAACTTTGTGTGTGTGGGACTGGCAGGGTAGGACTACCTTTTGTTAAATTGTTCTCATTTTTCTTTATCTAAACTCCTTTCATTTTACATGGCATTTATCTCCCAGGTCCAGATTACATGCGTCTACAGTGTAATGGCAGCCATAACGAAGAAAGCACTACAAACATTCAACTTCAAAGAAAACAAAGTTGAAAAGAAGAGCTAAGCCTGTAAAGAATTTGTTAGAATAAAAATGTTGTTTAGTCCTCCCAGAAGTGGCTCTTGTGTATCACACCACTTCAGAGAGTTGAGCATGCAAATGTACTCTTCTCACTATATGCGTGCTTAACCGCAGCTGCACTTTCCATCAATTTGGTTTTCAAAGGCCAGAGGTCAAGGTCACTGTGAAGGAATGTCTTCAAATTTGGACACTAGGATGAACTGAACTGACCTTTTATTAAATTCCTTCTATGTATTCACTAAATATATTATACCAGTCTGGACAGACATGCACGTAAACTGAAACTTGACTGGTTGGCTTAGGCATACAATCGCAGGGGGGTGGAAATTCTAGTTTGGAAATATTTTGTTATTGCTACAGCATATACAGTGCAACAGTGCTCTGTTGTTGGTTTACATACATTTTATCCATCCATTGTCAACCGCTTATCCTGCATACAGGGTTGCGGGGTCGCTGGAGCCAATCCCAGCTGAGATCAAGCGCAAGGCGGGGTACACCCTGGACAGGTCGCCAGTCCATCGCAGGGCCACACATTGACGAACAACCACTCACACCTAAGGATGATTTAGGGTCACCAATCAACCTAGCCTGCATTTCTTTGGATGGTGGGAGGAAGCCGAAGCACCCGGAGAGAATCCACACAGACATGGGGAGAACATGCAAACTCCACACAGAAAGGCCGGGGAAACTGGGGTTTGACCCACGACCTTCTTGCTGTGAGGCAACAGTGCTAACCACTGCACCACCATGCTGCCCACATACATTTTATTTATATGCTGATTTAGTTGTCATGTGTACCATCAAAAGAGAAGCTGACAGTCGAGTACATAGAGGCTGGTGATGGAATAAGTAACAGCCTTTTACATTTAAGCAGTTAAAATGATGTTACAGAGACATGCAAATACCATCTAGTTCATAGCTATACCCTTTTCAAGGAAAGAGCTTGAAAAACAATACAGGCTCACTTGGATGCGCTATAAAAGTTAGAAATGTCAGTTCCAAGGGTTTGCTCACTAATTAATTAAAAAATGAGGACATTTGTTTATTTATATTTAACTGTTCATCCACATACAGTGAGAGTACATTGCACGAGAAATCACAGACATGACACAAACAACATAGAGAAGCCGTTCCATATATTGCTTGTCATTACAATAACTAGCCTGTAGCCCCTGTTCCATGTCGGGAGAAACATATGAAGTCCCAATTGAAGGATATGGGAGTTTTCCAAGATTGTGTTCCCCAAGGCACAATTCAACTAAACAAGTTCCAACTGACCCGCTGTAGTTTTCCAGAAAGTGACTGGCCTCCAAGATGAGACATCTAGAGAGAGAGAATAGAGAGAAAAAGATTGTTCTATAATTACAATTTCTAAGGAGATGGATGGTAATGGTTTTATGTCTTTTTCTCTAAGTTCTGGGGCCAACTCATTAATTTAATTGAGCAATTAATCTTGAAGGTAGCATGTTAACTGTGTGAACTGGCACTACCTCTAACAATGCTGTTGTTTTGGGGTAGTGTGTTCTTTTAATGTGTGTACTGCAAGCGTGTATGTGTGTGTGTGTGTGTGTGTGTGTGTGTGTTTGTGTGTTCATTCACATATCGGGAGTACCACAAATGTGCTGGCACGTTATATGTTTTCTCTCATTCTTATAATTACTTCTTAGTTTCTCAAGCAAAGCCTTGCATTTGTTCTTGGCTTGTTGATTAGTTGTTATCAAACTCTTCCCTCTGTCTCAACATTTAACAAGCCCAATAAAGGCAGAATTCCTTTGAAAATTATAAACGTGTCCCTAATCTGTCCCTCCTTAGTTTCTAATTCCTTAACTATTTTGACCAAATTTCTCTTCAGCTCATTAACTAAAGTTTGTCCCCATTTGACCAATGAGAAAAACTGTTGAAATGATGATGCATTAGCAGAGTCAAGAGGCACCGGGGGAACCAATGCCAACCACAGACTGCCGGGGGGGAACACACTGGCAGTCTTTGGTTGCGACTGGAGAGACAAACCTCAGATAAATATTGTATTATGCCTTAAATAATAGATAGGGAAGGAGGAGAAACACCTTACCCTGCAGGGACATCCAGACATCACACACGACTCTGCGCCGCATACACACATGAATACAATGATATAATGAGAATAATCGGCATATTCAGATGAGGCAATAAGATGTTCCATGTCTGTTGATATGAAGGCGAGATAGAGGAAAAGGGAGAATGAATTAACAATCAGGGACTTACACCTCACCCAGGAACACCCTACAACATACACACACCTGAAGAACAAACTTGCATATTATTAAAATATTTAGTTTGCAATGAGGCTTTTGTGCATTCTCATAAGAGGATTAAACATAAACAGGGACTAACATCTAGTTGCCATATGGAAAACCTGCCACATTTTTACAATAAATATACATTTTCTTTGTGGCAAATACCTTAAAAAGTAAAGTTGCTTTCTACTGGTTAAAGCCTTGGCCGTAAAAATTAATGCTATAACTAATCAGTTATATATTTTTTTCTTTTTGCCCTTTACCACATCACCTTTTCCTTTCTCTTTGCTAGCTGTTATTTCTCTCTCTTGTACTCTGCGTATTATCTTAGGCTGAGCAGAGGAGATTTTTTTCCCAATCTATGTCTGTGTGCAAGTGAAACTGTTTAGCATAGAATCAGTGTTTCTCAGGGGAGAGTGGAGAAGACCACATCATTACTGTGCAGCAGCTGTTCTGACATGAATTTTGGTAAGATGTACACTGGTAGTTGTTGCAGCAGCTTAAAACCACACTGTACCGAGAGGGACCTGGGAGGCAGGCACAAAAATGCAGATGGAAAATTCAGAGGGATGAAACAAAAATTATATCTCATAAGGTTTGCAACCATTCATTCTTGTGTCACTGCAAGAAACCACAGTTGCTCACCCATTGTGTGAAATTGAGCTTTGCCTGATAATGCAGCTGACAACTACACTTTCATTCATTCCCATTTAAAAACCTTGTGAAGTGAAGCACATGGGTGGCTGAATGGTTACAATGCATGCTGTATAGCCATAACATTTGCTGGTTCAACTCCAGCTGTGGACCTTTGTTGTATTTCATGCCCCCTCCCCTCCACCCATTTCCTGTCTACCTCTTTACTTCAGTCCAATAAAGGCGTCCCAAAAAACATCTTTTTTCAGCCTTGTAAACTCATCCAGAGATGCTGGATTGAATTTGGCTGGTAATTGGTGGTTCTTTGTACTCAGTTAGGCTAAACACTGAAATTACAATTTCATTCAACTGCTGGACATCAAGGTGATTTCACAAATGGCTTAGTGAGGTTAACTGAGAGTTTTAGAAAAGCTGACTGACTTCTTGGGGAACCATCTTTTAAAACTGTATTCATTTATGTATGTTTTTGGAATATTTAGATGTTTTTTAAGGGTGTTGTGATTATTTTTTTCTAAAAACATTCAAACCTCTTTATATTTAATAATATTTTGATTGAACAGAACCTGTCAAGTTTTCAAAATTATTAAATTAAATTAGTATCTTAATAGATTCTAACAAACAATTTTCTTTGTCAGTAGAACAATTTGTACATTTTATCTTTGTACATCGCACATCCTGGAGAGCCTCTCAATGGAGTCAGAGAGCCAGAGTAAGTTGTCATCCACCCAATTAGTTATTTAATCATTCAGGTAAACAACCCAATCAGAGTCACTCAGGCATAAAAAACTATGAAATACAGTTTTGAATATTTGACAGTCTGATTGACAATAGAGTCCTTAACAGGTGTCTTCTGTTTTAAAACAGGCAGACAGAGATGCCTGCATTTTGGGCTTCCGGCCACAACCTGTTCTTTTCTTTTTGTTGTTTTTGTTTTTTGCCGGAGGGTGTATTTGAGTTGTTTTTCTCAAGCCGAGACCTACTCCATAATTTTGTGTCTAGCCACGTCAGTGCTTGCACTGAGCTGGGGGAGAGGATGGTATAGGGTGGAGTGTTGAGACGATGCCATGCAGTTAAAGTGTCACATTTTCTGCCTCTCTTCTGCTTCTCCAATCACAGATTGTACCCTGTAACCCTTTGTGTTTTCATTGCACCCAGTAACTCACTAAAAGTCATGAAAAAATTGAACATGAAAAATGTTTCAAACTAAAATTCTCTGACTGCCCTCCATCACTGAAATCATTCAACAGGATGTCACTTATATGCTCTGTGCAGTATCCCAAACCAAAAACAACAATTCCATTTATCATGTAATTTCCTTTAAAAAAAATCCTCTAGAAAGCAGTGCCTAAAGCATGGCAGTCCATATTATCAGTTGGCTATGACAGCATATTGACACAATTCTTTGGGTAATCAAATTAACTACTTATAGTACAGTTATTTCTATATATGTGTAAGTAATAAGTATGGGACGTTGTCAAATTTGGTTCCCGTCTTTCTCACTGTCAGCAGCACAATTAAAACTTGCCAAAACACAGTTGATAATTAATACATGATTTAGCTCTGTGTGTTTATATGGTGTAGTAAAAGTTTTAGTTTAACATACCTGACAGCCTCTACTTCACATCATTGTTCTTTTTTAAATTTATTTTCAGTAGCCTGTTCCCTCATGTCAGTGAGCTCTGGATGGAGTTGTGGCTACTGATGTAAGATGTGTTGTCTCAAGTAGTACAGGCAGTGTTCTTACAAATAAATACATGTTTGTAAAATTATATTTGTAACCACTGATTTTCCAGCAAGCTGCTCTAAATTTAAAGATCTCTTTTTTTAAGACCCATCAGCACATCATGACAGGGCAGTGAATTGGCAATTAAAGTTGACTTGTTTTGCAAATCGAACCCACTTAGTGTTAACCTAATGCACCTGTGTGCCAGCTGTTGGAAAAACCTTGCATGGTTGACTAGGCTGTGCAGCCAAACATTAATCTGGTTTAAGGTGGCAGGGGAGTAGCTTGGTTTGTAAAACCTGCATGTTTTGGTGTGTCTCTGTGCCTGTGTATGTGTATGTCTGTGTATGCATGTGCATGACTGTGGTGTGCCTGTCTGGTCTTATTCATCTTAATTTTTTCCACCTTAGTTTCTGCTTAAACGTATGACTCATTGGCTGGCAGTGTGCAAAGTGCCTTGCAGAGAGCAACAAATGGGAAACATTGGGAGAGACAGGTAGTGAACTGTGCTTTCAGACGATCTGGTAGTAGGATGAGTCAACCTGCCTGAGCTTTAAGAAGGACTCTGGTTCTGCTTCTATTCAACCTGAATATAACTTTGGAAGCTGCCCTGTGCTTGCTAGTTTCATTTAGTCTCACGTCACCGTTTTTCCTACCTGAAAATAGATAAACACACACTCACAGACACACACCCATGTTATACATAAACAATACGAGGACAGGGATAATGGGTACTCATTGGGGATCTCAGAACTTCACTGGAAGATAATCTAGGGCTAAATGAATCAATGTAAATGTATCTATACTGTAATGTGCTGTAGATCTAATTATGTAAATATTTGATCTGAATATTTAGAAACAGAGTAAGACTATGAACAGCATACTGTGTGTGCATCTATGGCATTTTGATCTAGGGATTTCTGATATTCTAATATGTCCTGAGTTGAAACCATTTTTCTACCACACAAAACAGCAACACATTACCACAGGATGTGAGCCTCCTTCCTTAAACATGTCCACTTTCCTGAAAATGCTGTTCATCTCTAAGTTTTCGCAAATTTACCAAACTAATCATTGTTTTCTCTCTAAACTGTGAATTTTAGCACCAAGTTTTATGGTATGTAGAAAGTGTTTTCTAAATAACTTTTCTGCCTGTGAGTCAGCTCGCCTACACTCTCAGCAGGTCTGCTTTTTTTTGAAGGGAGTGTTTGCATGTTGCCAAAGACTTAAGGAAAAACCCTTTGAACAGGCTTCCTTTAAAATTTGAGCTACTGAGGTTTATTCCCAAAAGTGATGAACCTTTAATACCGTCATAAACTTTTGACTGCTGCAGAGGTGTCACAAGACCCTGCTCTTCAAGACCCTGAATCCCATCTGGCAGCTGGAACTAAGACAGTGTCAGTGAAATCAAGATTCATTATGAAGGTCACTATGCATGTTTTTCAATCTGTAACAAATGAATTAAACTGTACTTCATCAGCAGTTCATTTGCATGCACTCTAGTAACAACTAGTTGAACTTTAATTCAGTGGCGTCAATAATCCAATTATATTTGGGGGATATACAGGTGCTGGTCATATAATTAGAATATCATCAAAAAGTTGATTTATTTCAGGAATTCCATTCAAAAAGTGAAACTTGGATATTATATTAATTTATTACACACAGACTGATATATTTCAAATGTTTATTTCATTTAATTAATTCATTTAAAATAATTGTGATGATTAAAACTGACAACTAATGAAAATCCCAAATTCAGTATCTCTGAAAATTAGAATATTACTTAAGACCAATACAAAAAAGGGATTTTTAGAAATGTTGGCCAACTGAAAAGTATGAACATGAAAAGTATGAGCATGTACAGCACTCAATACTTAGTTGGGGCTCCTTTTGCCTGAATTACTGCTGCAATGCGGCGTGGTATGGAGTCGATCAGTCTGTGGCACTGCTCAGGTGTTATGAGAGCCCAGGTTGCTCTGATAGTGGCCTTCAGCTCTTCTGCATTGTTGGGTCTGGCGTATCGCATCTTCCTCTTCACAATACCCCATAGATTTTCTATAGGGTTAAGGTCAGGCGAGTTTGCTGGCCAGTTAAGAACAGGGATACCATGGTCCTTAAACCAGGTACTGGTAGCTTTGGCACTGTGTGCAGGTGCCAAGTCCTGTTGGAAAATCATAACATATCTTCATCTATTCACTAAGAAAATCACATGTGCATTATACATATACATTTACATTACAAACAAGTTGATTGATTAAGGTAGATGGTGTGAAAAATACAGAACAAATAATGTATACCCAGGAGAATCTAAGATAAGCATATTGGTTTGCTGTATTCTAGCCAACACTTTCAAATACATTTGATCGCAGTTTATTATAAATAATATTTCAACCACTATTTAAACCTCTTATAATCTTAATTATAACTTAAACCACTCTTTAATCCTGCCACCCCATCAGGGATTGATTTGTTTGATTGAAGTGTGCTATTTGAATTAACAGTGCATAACCTACATGTTTCTATTTTAATTTTCAAAGCAAACATATTAGTTGCATAACCTGTGAGTGTTAAAGTTTAATCATGAGTCAAATAATAAATATGAAGATCATAGTGTAAGTATAGTCGAGCTCACAGACATACAAAAAGATACATAACATAACCAGGGTTAATGAGAGCATTAATACCGGAAGTTACACTGATCCCAGAAAGTAGGGGAAAGTTTTGGTAGACAGCTGTTCCGCTTAGTAACAGCATAATGACACACGATCCATTCCTCAATATCATACCAATGAGAAAGTATTGTGTTTGAGTGATTGAATAATTACCAGAAACTTGAAATCCCATCAGGATGAGCTTAATATAAAAGGTTTAAAAACTGATGCCGGGAGAAATTTTGTTGTCCTATATTCTGAATCCAGACCCCACATTTTCTAGATTTGTTTTTTACTTTTTGCAATCCTAAGAATGTACTACATTGAACTATATGAAGTACAGAGATTCATGCTTCTACATCTGAGTGTTTGGTTCCCACCAAACTGATGGTGGCTATTAATTTAACATTACTGAATGCTGAACAAAAAGAATAAAATAATCTTCAAATAAAGTGATCAAGTTACACTGTTGGGACAATTCAGCATTGTCTGAAGGATTGTCAGTCACAACAAACATGGGAACAATTATAAGGACGTAGACTTGAATAGACTTTGGTTATGGCAGTTACAGTGTATTAACACGTGAACACTTCTGTTCTGTAGAATCGGATCACATTTTTATCAACATACCAGCCTCCTTCTGACTTTCAATTTGAAAAATTCTATTTATTCTTAAGCGCTGATTTCCTCTCAAAGATTTAACACTGCTGATAAAACCCACTAGGCTGTGTGTGAGTATAACAATATATATGTGTATATAGAATGCCTCACAGACCATCTGTGAGAAACCGTAATCTCAGAAAATCTTCCTAAGCCATAAATTTCTCTTTCAATTGGATGATTTAAATTGAAAGAAACAAAAGGGAAGAACCAAAGAGTAAACAGTTAGTGTGAGACTGAATTTAAGATATGGAAAGGAACAGAGTTGACTCAATGAAATACTAAGCCTTTTATCTCGGAGAGGTTTAAGTTGAGTGCTTTTTGTTTAGCATATTGCACAACTTTACAGGCAAAGCATCTTTCACAAGGCATATACAACTTCACATATCGGTGCTTTCACAGATATGTGCACACGCACATCCTCTTTAAACTGACAGAGGAAACGCAAAAGCAATGAAAAGTTTGTTTCTATGACTGTGATTTTCTTTGACGTCTTAATGTGGTGTTATGAAGCAAAACAAAAACAACACATGCGAGCCGTTGTGCTTGTTTACTCATCTTATTGCATAAGGGCTCATTTAATTTGATCACATATTATACAGTCTTTCATGTTCACTCACATCTTTTCAGTCGCAGACTGTTTTAGTGCATTTACAAAGTAATTGCCATCAGATTGGTGGGGATACTCAGATGCAATGTTTTTTCTACAGGATATAATTGGTACAAATTTTGTCTTTTTTTAATCGATCAAATCCAACATTGTTATTGTGTGTTAGGTTTTGATCCATGTCAAAGTAAAAAGCTCCATTCAAGGGAACTAACATTGATTCCCCCCCTGCAAGTTTGAGTAAAAGGATGCATAAACTTATCAATCATTCATTTCCCCAACTGGCTTTGAGGAGCTAGCTTTGACTAATGATAGGTCTGTGTAGTAGCAGAAATACACTAATCCTTGATTTTTGTTGTAGAAATACCCCCATACTATAGACACCTTAAAACCATATTCATTAGATTTTCATTCAAACAAGGAAAAGATAAGTGTTCACTCTGAAATATAATACAAGAGGTAAATTGTGCACCGAAGGATCACACCAGGAATCCACTGACTCCGGTTATGGCACGTTACGACTGCACTGCGGTTTTGCTACGTCCAAAGCCCGGCGTCCAAGTCCACTGGAAGCATCTCAGAAGCGTTTCAGCAGCAGAGCATGCATCCTGCCCCATGACTTGTTATTAATTTGGCATTTTTGTGCTTCTACTGCCTTCTTCACAGCTCTTTGTGACCCCGTTTTGTTCCGTCAACTTCACTTCTGCATATCCCACAGGGAGCATTTCAGAATCAGAGCATTTTGCTGATTTTGGGTTTCGATTTTGTTGATTTGGTAATCAGTGTTTGCATTTTGTGTTTCTACTATGATTAAGTAGCCTAGGTAGTTAAATGATTTATTTTAGTGTCTGTTTTAACTGTGTTTATTGTTGTTTTACAATCGGGAGTCTCCACAGGGTGTTTTATTTTGAAGATTGACCGGATTCTCTATGACGTTCTGTCTGACTTCCTGTCTGGTTCGATCTGCTTGCGTGAGAAATAGACCTGCTACCTGTTCTCTGCAGAGCGGCGACCCACTTCTGGGACGCTTCTGGGATGCGCTGCTGCCGCGTCTGATGGACTCGGCTACGGAGTCAGTGGATTTTAGGAGTCAGTGTTTGGGATTGTAGTTTGGTAAAAAAAAACAACACCCAATGGTAGTTTGGTTAAAACATCCTTTATCTTCCATCAAATTTGATCAGGACAAGTGAAGGTGTAATTAATAACAATGGCCCTGTTACATTTAAATGTCCCAGTAAGCCATGCTGGTGAGCTACCACACACAGTACCAGGGTCCTGGAATTGAAGAGCCTAACTGCACACAGCAATAACACATGTGCTTTTCTTGCTATAACAAGCAAAAATGTCTCCTGTGAAAAATATAAATTTTGTGCACGCAATGTGACCCTTCAGAGTTTGTTCTTTTCCCCTGGATGTTGGCTCAAGTGACACATTTGAATATGACTCTGGTTCTAGAAAGACTGTTAAAATGATGATTGTATTTTAAAGTATCACACATATTCAGTTGCCTCCATTGCAGCTGCCAAAAAAAGTTATAGTTCTATACAAGACCAATGACTGATCAAGTATTCATCTTTGAATATCCTGTGCCCAGGCAGCATTTTCATGTTGTATGTTTCTCATTCCTGTCTATTATTACTTACCTGAAACAAACATATGATCCTGCTAGTGAAGGCTGGTTTGGAATAGATATTCTGTCCTGCATATTTACTGTGCCACATATTTAAAGTCAAGTCTATTTCTCTTTGTGTTCAATGTATTCTACAGTTTCACACTAAAGGGCAGCTGATCTCTATCAGTGCCTATGGAGTCAGGTGTTTAGATTAGCTGGGTATTGACATTTAGTGAGGCACCTTTTCATGTTTACTAGTCAAAGGTCCAGTCAATGAAATGTAAATGATGAGGATACACTCAAATTAAATACAAGTATCTGAAATAATGCACTAATTATAGTTTGATTCTGTATTGCCAAACATCCTTTACAGTGGTTATATTACATCTTTGATCCTGTATAACACAATAAATTAAGAGAAACTCCATTGTAATGTGCAACGTCCTTGTTGTCTCTCCCCCAGTACTTGTTTCTCAGCAAACAATCCTGGTAATCCAAACGCCTGGCATCATAAATCTGGCAACCACCTCACCAAAGCTGTACTTGCAAAGAAACTCCTAAATCAGATGAGAATTAGATTTGTTTTCTTCTTGCAATGTTTTAAATCTGAAAGATGCGCTACTATCAGTTAGGTTTGGAACAGTGGGAAAGATTAATCAATGAAGAGAGTGGGAGAGTGTATAATGAAATAGTCATTTATTTAAATTTTTCTCCTTACTGGCTCCAAGATACAGCTAAATAGACTGTACTATATTATGTATGGTGCTGAAAAGAGTGTGCCAATGTGACTTCAGGGAATACGATTGAGCTTTGTGGGCATGAACCCACATATGTGTGCGGAGCTGTGCAGGTGTGTGTGAGCACGTTTGTATGTGTTGCTTGTGGTGCTCGCCATCCTTGTTTTCCCTTTCTGTCCCTCTTCTCTGTGACTATATCTGCAGGCTCTCTCTCTGGCACACAAACACACACCTCCTGCTACCCAGTCAGTATCCTCCACATCTGTCTCCTCAGTTTTTACAATATAGAACAGTAAATGTGGATCACCTCCAATGAATTTGCTGAGCTTAAAAGTCTAGCCCCTCCTGTGCTTCAGAGTCAAGTGGTGTGTTTATGTGTGTGTGTGTGTGTGTGTGTGTGTGTGTGTGTCTGTGTTTCTAAGAATATGAGGTGTCTCAATAGTGTATCAACAGCTATTTTTCCTCAATGGAGCCACGGAAAGCTTCTGAAAGCCAGGGCTAGGTCATTGTTTATCACCAGGCTTTTCCCATGGTTTTTCAAAAGCTTAGGTACTAACATAGCGCTGGGCGGGGGGGTTAGATACTCAAATACCACATCATTGTCCTCTGGGAGCAAACATAAGACTATTAGAGCCGACTTAGAATCCCTACGCAAGGGAGAGCAAAGTTACTAAGAAGCGGAGCACAAGGGGATTTGGATCTTGTCCTTGTGCAGGACATACTGTGTCCATGTGAGTTGTCCTTGAAGTGGTCAGATAAAGAGTTATACATAAAAGAGAACTCTTGACAGCAAAACTTAGAAAGTAATACCGATGAATCAAGCAAAATCAGCCAACTGTCAAACCATTTTAAGGTTGCTGTAATAACTAAAAAAGTCACAAAAGTTTTTGTTGGGTGGAGAAAAGGTGCTCTTATTTCTCAATAGGTTGTTTAACAGAGATATAAAAGAGAGCGGAACATACTTTTAAGATTAATCGTCTTTTGTCTCACATCTTTGCTCATCTCTTCTAGGCATTAGGTTAAGATTTAAGGAAATGAAGAAAAAGAACACGTTTGTGATCAAACTTAATTTCTTTTCTCAATCTTTCCTGCTCTCTTGTTCATAACCTCCAGCAAGATTCTGCAGACTCCGGCAGAGACAGATACATAAATCATCTCAGGAGGCTCGTTGCCCAGAGAAACAGACTGGGATCATAAGGAGGATTATATACAACTCTGTGGTTTAGCCCCAGGCCTTCTGATAGGCTGGTGCCATAGCAACCACAAGTTAGTGTTAGCAAGTAGTCTTGGTGTGAGCAGTCTGAGTAATTTTGTCTTGTAATGTATGCTTTGACTGGTTGGGTAGGCTTGCGTCAGCATTAGGCTAGGATGAGATTACGCAGGAGTCCTTGCCATGTCAGATAAGAATTCTGTGTGCAACCTAAGAAGCTGCAGAGAAGGAAAACTTGGCAGGCACAGCAGCATCTGGGGCTATATGCTGTGATGAGAAAGCAATTTATGAATAATTAGATAAAAAGTATCTCACAAATTATTGAATTTCTCTAGGAGAGTAATCTAACATACTGTACAAACCAAAACCATGCACCATGAGCCTGTACTCACTGTAGGAAATAAACAGAGCTGGTTAGCAATGATGAAAAAAATTTAACAGAAATAATACATATACAGATAGTACCACACGTGGAACTACTGTAGAATTCAGTCCATGTTTTATACAGTTCATGCATACTTAAAATCTTGTACATGGAATCTTGTTACTCTCAAAATTGCCATGAAATATTAAATGATATAAAGCACAGACGTTTTACTCTTTGGCCCATCATATGGGTACAGCATTGTGTGTTTCTGTCTTACATCATCATGGCTAAAACCTAGCATCTCTAAAATATAGCAATTTCAGGAAGTGATTAAAAGCTAGGATGTGACTGCAGGCAGTAACATATATTTTATCATGTATGTAACATATATATTTTATGTACACTTGTGGCCGATAGGTTCAGAAATTATTACACCAAATTAAATAAATATTTGTGATGACCTGCTGGTACTAGATGGCCCGTGTCATGGCCTTTCTCTCAGAGGTAATAACTGGGACTTCTTTTTACCACTACAAGCAAACATCCTTAACACCACAGCTGCTATATATAATAACTAAACACACCTTCCTCTTTTACCCATTGTCTTTTCATCCTTTGGGCCCTTTTCTGGTTCCATAGTTAAATTAAATGCAAAGTATTTGATACTTTTGGAACAAGAAATTGTTGGGTAAACATTGAGAAATCCCCCCAAAACCTCCTTATATTCCACCTGAAACTAACTCATCTGGCTCATACCTTAACAACTTCTTTCTTCTCATCTTTTCATCAGCTCATCCTCTTGTGCCTCCCCTCATCCCTATGACAACGGTATCCTCTCTACTTCTTTTTCTACACGTGTAATCACACTTGCATGCACATATTGATGGTTATGAAAATGAGGGATTGAAGAGGTTGCAGCGACTTGACGGAAAGAAGCTGAGAGCAGGGAACAGACAGATGGTAAGATGGGTGGGTCAGTGACGTTAAAGGGAAATCATAAATGTGGATGACCATTAATCCTTCAGTCCTACAGTTCATCCTTCAGCTCATTCAGGGAGAGAAGTAAATGAAAAAGTAGCAAAGCGATGGATGGATAGAGAGATTAATGTGTAAATGGGTGGATAGATAGGCAGATGGGTAGATGAATAGATAAGCGAAAAAGAAAAATGGATGGATGGTTTGGATATTTAGGATTCACAAGTCATTACAGCTCTGCGATGGACTGGCGACCTGTCCAGGGTGTACCCCGCCTTTCGCCCAATGTCAGCTGGGATAGGCTCCAGCCCCCACCACCCTGTACACAGGATAAGCGGTTGACGATGGATGGATGGATGGAAGTCATTACAGCTGCACATACCTTCAGAGGGAAAGGAAAAACTGTTTGAGGGATGGCTGGAGGACTAATGGAGAAAAGGGGGCCTGGAGTAATGAATGCACTGCATGCAGATGTAGATTTCGAAAGCAAAAAACTAAGGTTTTTCACAACATTCAGTGGTGGAGCAAGTACTCAGATCTTTCACTTTCACTAAAACGTAGCAATACCACACTGTAGAAATACTCTGTTAGAAGTAGAAGACCTGTACTATAGACTATTAGCATTAAACTATACTTCACTAATGTTGCAGCTGTTAAAGGTGGAGCTAATTTTAATTACTTAATGTTCTGCTGGGTCCGTAAAAAAAGTATAATATTTGGGTCCAAAAATATAGTGGAGTAAAAGTCTAAAGTAACAAATAAAGTACTTCAAAATTTTACGTAAGTACAATACTTGAATAAATATACCTAGTTACATCCCACAAGACTTGTTGTTTCTCTGGAAAATAAACTGCAGTTAAATGTGGAATTCTATTTTTCTTTGGCTTTTCATCATTTCCATAATGTTTCTTTTTCTTCTGTGTTTGTTGTTATTGAGTGATTGAAGCACCATTTTCATCCTCTTTACTTCTTGTTTCTGTAAGAGAGTGACTGACCCGTAGAAACCTACTAACATTCTTCCCTCCATTTTGCTCCATTTGACCCAATCATCATTAGCCTTCCTTTACTTAGCCTGCACAATTATATAAATCGACTGCCTGCCTTCCACATATTTGCCCATCATACTGTGGGCGACTGAGTCGTGAAATTGCTAAAAGAGCCAAGACACAATGGATCGATTATCCTGTATGTAAAGGGTCACATGAGTTTACCCTCACTTTAACATGTGCCATCATGATAATAGGAGGATTCTGGTAACCCTTCCTTTTACAGTCCCCTAATTGCTAAGTATGTACCTAGTAAATATATGGTAAATTAGAGTATATTGTTATGTAATTACCACTGGTAAATAAACTAGGCCTATACACAGAAACTGCAGCTGAAGTACTAAGACAAAACTCAACTATTAACCATCAGCTCAACTAAGTACCATGTAGTTGTGTCCAGTTCAGGCTGGTAATAACTAAGTGTTTATAAGATAGATGCGTACTACTAAGTAAGCAATCAATTCTTAGAAACACCTCCTCTGTTATCATTATTGTAGTTATCTAAGGTTTATGTTGAAAACAGAAGAGGGTTCAAAAATAGTTCTGGGCACAGAGAACAAATTTCTGCACACAAATAAGTATTTGTAATCTCTTTTCAAGGCAACGTTTCAGTCTGCAACTATCAATCTATTAGAAAGGACATGGCAAGAACACAGTAATTCCATGGAAACACACAAGGCTTCCTCCAACAGTGCAGTTTCCGCCTACTTACAAAGTAAGTTGTGAATACAGTATTTAAGAAGGACCATTATAAAAACCTTATAAATGGGTGAAACCATGAACAGGTACAATATCAGCAAAAGTAATTTATTGGAAAGTACTATTTTTATTTCTGGATAGTGCATAATAAACTTGGGCTGTTTCCAACATAAACCTTGGGTAACTACAATTGTAACTTGAATTGTCTACTCTCCTAAACCTAAACTGGTCACAACTACAAGGTACTTAGTTGAGTTAATGGGTAATAGTGGAGATTCTTCTTAGTATTTCAACTATGGTGTCTCTGTATTTACCACTTTATTTACAAGTGGTAATTATTCAATAATATACTCTAATTTACCATATATTTTCCAGGTAAATACTTAGTAATTAGGGCACAGCAAAAGCAACTATTACCGAGTATCTTTGTTTCCTTCACTCAAACCATGTTTTCAGGCATATGTTTCTATCATTTGATGTATGCTGGCTTCTCTTGGTTACTAGGTTAAGATTGATGATTTGTCTGAAATTTACTTGAACAATCCTCCAGGGACTGGCCAGTTAATATTGTACTCATTGAGACAGAGGGCCCTTCGTCTCAACCTGAGTCACAATCACCTGTAACCATGGCAATCTGAAGGGAGAGAGAGGGGAATGACAAAAAGAGATGTAGAGAGAAACAGACTGACAGAGTGAAATGGAATAAAAAGACTGAAAAGTTTGGATAAAAAACAGAGAGTATGTGTCTGTGAAGGAGGAATCATTGAGGCAGTGACGAACAGAGACTGAATAAGAGAGAAGGAGCAAATTAGTGTTGAGTGAGTGCAGTGCACTCATCAAAGATTCAGCCCTGCGCCTCACCCAATGATAAGGTTTAGATTGCAACATTCGATCCGTCAGATACAGTTGATGCTATACTCTTTATGCCCCTTCGCGTTATAAGCCCATCGGTGTCCATTTTGGACTGGGATATGGACTTGTCTGTTGGCTGAACTGTGTGTGTCTAAAGCACAATGGAGCGACTCTGTCGATATTCCATTATGCTGTATAATGTTAGGGCTCCAGAGGACTGAGAGAGAGTGAAAGCGGGAGAGGTAGAGAGCGAAATAAGAGGGAGAACAAGAAGAACCCATGTAATCCTGATGGTATTCTACTCACAGAGCTGTGTTACACAGTACAATATCAGCAAATGGGATTTGATAGGCATATCATGGATGATTTGTCTTGCTAATATTCACTCTAGAATAGAACGATCCCTGATTGTTTCACATCTTATATCTGCGTAACTGTATTTGGGAATATCAATCTCATGCTTCTCTCAGTCCAGCCCTAGTTTTTCCTCACATCATCCTTTGTTCCTAGATTCTCTTCCAGCTCTTTGCTTTCATAAAATGTCCATGGCTTTCTGTGTAATGATTTGAGGAAAGCTCAGCTGTTCCGTATTATGGCTCCATTCCCTCCTCTCTCCACAGTCACACACTTACCTCTTTGATTCAGGGGCCGAATTTTTCCTCTGCAGTATTTCGAAGAACCTTGCTTTAGTTTCCCTGCAGTGATGAAGGAAGTTTGTGTGTACGTGTGTTTACCTGTAGAATCAAGAAAGTGCTTTGGTGGATTTTTTTAGATGAGAGAAAGAAAGAGAGAATGAAGGTTAACAATGTCTATGAAGATTCTCAGTCATCCAGGTCATAGTTATCCAACGAAGGTTAAAGTCAAGGGCAACTGGACTTGGTTGAAGATACTGGAAGACTTTTCATCCCTCATCCAAACGACTTCTTCAGTTCTGACTGACTGGCAGGGAAACTCAGCTATTTAACCTCAGTGGGGTCGTTTGCCAGGATTGTCGATACTGCTGGTTCGTTAGTGTTCCTGGTTGCTGTAACGACAGTTGTTAGGACTACCCTAGGCCAAACCTGAACGACCATCGTTGGTATCTTCACCTGAGGCCAATAACCACTACAACCACTACACAAACGCATGGCTCAGCACAGAAATGCCAACTCCTCAGGTCAAGACTCTGCAGTCTACTTACATCTGAAGGATAGAGGACACTCGTTTGAGGACCACCAGGTGCACATTTAAGACAGAGAAGATGGATGGTTTGAAAGAGGTGTCAAGGAAGCCATCTACACCCGAGTCGAGAAGCCGTCATTGAACAGAGGAGGGGGTCTACGCCACCACTTATCCCCCACTTACAATGCTGTCCTTTCATCACTTCCCAGGAAACTCAACAAACGTAATCTATTGGCCTCAGGTGAAGATACCAACGATGGTTGTTCAGTCTTGGCCTCGGGTAGTCCTAACGACTGTCGTTACAGCAACCAGGAACACTAACGAACCAGCAGTATCGACGATCCTGGCAAACGACCCCACTGAGGTTAAATAGCTGAGTTTCCCTGCCAGTCAGTCAGAACTGAAGAAGTCCTTTGGATGAGGGACGAAACGTCTTCCAGTATCTTCAACCAAGTCCAGTTGCCCTTGACTTTAAAATTCGTTGGATAAGGTTAACAATGGTAAAAATGGAGGAGACTGAGACAAGAGACAGCAGGAGAGATTGTGGGAAAGGGAACAGGATAGGGGTATTTGCATTGCACTATTGTATTGGTTATTGGTGGACTGTGTCAACACATATTTAGAGAGGGAAATAAAATAAAAGGAGACACGAAGATGGTGTTTGGAGAAGCTAATCATTCATGTATTATATTTCATGACAACCATCATTGTTCAGCTGCCAAACTAGTTCACACACAAAAAACTCACACCAAAGGCAAATTGACAGATTTCTGTCTTTCTTTTTGTTCTGTGACTATTTTCTTTCACTCCCTTTGCACCCCCCCTGCTCGCAGCCCTCCTCCCACACCAGAAGGTTGTTTATAATTTTCTAGCATGGTAAGCAGTGGTCACATTAGCATGAAATTGACTTGTTTAAATAGCCATAAAGCATCCATGGTTGCAGTGATGACACTGTTGCCTCTCATATGCTTTCCCCTTCAGTAAAAGATATATCATCATTTATGCTGCTGTGGATGTGTGTGTGTGTGTGTGTGTCTGTGTGTGTGTGTGCGACTACATACACTGGTGTGAACTGTGCATTGTTTCTCTGTGGTCTAGTTTATGTTTATGTGCAGTTGTGTGTGCGCATGTGCATGTGCAAACAAACACACAAATGGAAGCAGCAAAGTTAAATGACTGTAGTCATTCATACAACCTCTTCCCACAAATCATCAACCTCTCGTTTTTCTGCTACCTTGATTCCTTATTCAGTCTATGAACATATACATCAATCTTCACTTTTTAATTAGCTTTGTTAAACTACTTTATTCTTGTCGCTGCTTGTGGGAGAAGGGATTATTTTCTGTGTGAGCTCCCTGTGGAGTGGAGCAGAGAGAAGGATGGAAGGAGAAAGAGAGATGGATCCACAATAATAATCTGCAAGAGTAGACCCCAGAGAGAGAGCGAGAGAGAGAGAAAGCGCGCAGGGATTGGGAGAGATGATCCCTCAGGGATGAGGGCAGAGAGCTACTTTACAGGCCATCAAGCTTGCTTCCTCTCAGTTGTTCTTTAGGAAGAAAATAGACTTCCATCTCAGTCAACCATTAATCTTGTTACAGTGACTGACTCCAGTGCTGGGACATACATATGCATACTTCTTACACTTGTGGATACACAGATACTCATAAATACCACTGGTTCAATATATTAATATTTCTTGTGTTAGTATGCTTTCCTTTTAGTCTCTACAGTTGGCTTTGTGTCCAAGGGCACTAACTAAACATCCCTTCAGGACACCCACACTTACAGAAAAGCAGGCATGCCTCCTGTCTGCACACAAAACACACACACACACACACACACGCACACACACACAGCTGCTCATATACCTCACTAAATTACCGAAGACCCTCTTTTTATGAATTATTTTGCTTTGTTGTCTAAATTCCTAATTGTACTTTTCCATGCCCTTAAGGTTCTTTAACAGAGAGCACTGGGTAGCTGCAGGAAGTAGGACTGGATTTTTGAGTTTTTACATTTTATATCTGCCAATATGGATATTTTTAATGTGTCAAAACCACGATGGACTAAATAATTATTGGATGGGATGAGATATACTGGGGGTGTTGGGGTAATGTTCTCTATTATAGATTACGCTTAGGCTGTATCAAGGTGTTAAGATTTACCAGATTATTTAGAAATACCAAAGGTAGGACCTTCAATATCATCAGAAATACAGACACTACTCTTTCTATTAAACTGATACAGAGATGCTGTATTGTAATGATGTATTGTAGCGTATGCCCTCAACATAGGCGGGCAATACCGCTTGAAACAATACACACACACGGGATCTTTAGCAGAAGCATATATTCACTAACAAACGGGAACCTACACTGTACATTTACTGCTAAACTTCACTGCTCACCTTTTCCTCTGCCCTGCTGCATTCGCCGTCACATAATTGTGCAGGATAAGGTCAGTTGTTTACAGAATTGCCTGTAAAGATGACACATATATATGTTTAGCCTATTACTACAGTTTTTCTATAACTATTTGATGGATGGTACATGTGGCATGTGGAACTTCCTCCTGTAACAGCTAAAACATACAGCAGACACGCCGGTCTCTGTAAACCGGGGGACTGATTCCAGGGAACTCTGATCCCATTAAAACTGGTCATTAACATTACAGATGTCCTGTCATAGCAGTTAGTTTAGAGACATTAGTCATGTTCATCATTTGCACTGGACTACAGTTACCTGAAGGGGTTCATGTGATTTAGGAATTTACGACTCATCTCAACGTGTGGGACATACATAATAGTAATAAAATAATAATAATACATTACACTTATATAGTGCTTTATCATAGAAAGTCAAAGTGCTGTAGAGTGAAGTGGGGGGGGACTCGTCTCAACCACCACATGAAATCTGTGTTTAAAGTGAGTGTGAGACATTAACATATAAATGAACGTTTATTACATTCAAACCCTTGTCACACTAGTTCATACATACAATGATTAAGCCTCTCACCGCCAAGTTAATCTCTAAAATCTGGTGTCTGTGGCAACATTTCCGTGCTGGCGCACCTGTCATTATGCGTTTTACGCGAACTGGCAATGACTGGTTTGCTATAGCTAAGGGGAAGCAACCCATTGTTTATTGTTTATTTTGTTTATTTATGTTTATTGTGTTTGTATAGTTTGTGTTAATATGCTTTGGCAACATTATAGTGTGTGCACTCATGCCAATAAAGCCATAAGTGTATTTGAATGACAGATGACAGATTTTTGTCTTGGAACTGTAGAAATTTCTCTCTACTTGTGTAACTATTTCTGAATACAAGCCTGGGACGAGCTCACCTGTAGGCATACCTCATAAGCAGGCGTCGACAGTAGTGTTATAGTCAAGACCACCCAAACCGAGACTAAGTCAAGACCAAGACTAGAGTTTATCGAGACTGAGACAAGACTAAGACTTTTAGGGGCTGAGACCAAGTGAAGACCAAGACCTGTCCCCCACATTACATGACACACAATAAAATGTGGAACGAGATCATAGGTACTTCTCAAATTGATCAGAAAGATCCACATTCCCATTAAAACACCCACATACAAACACTAAGAGCTGAAATCAACATAAGCATCTTTTTTCAACACTCCATGCTTACCATTGTGGGGAGGGTTGACAGTCGTTAATGGTAACAACACATTTTTAATTAGGCGTATTGGTTTAATAAAAAAGTGGTCTTAAGACCGGTCTCGAGTACTACAACACTAGTCGTGTAGTTAGTCTCACTGCCAAAAGTGGAGACAAAAGTTCCACACTGCAGGTTTAAATTTAATTCATGGGGTTACTGACATGATTTTCTGAATGGGTGCTGAGGATGGGTTTCCTGAATCAAGATTTCCACTGCAGCTTCCAAATCCAATACAGAAAATATCAAAAAATCTTAGTGAACAAAATACAGTATATCCCAATATTATAGAGATGTCAATTTACAAAGAATAAATATTTTCAAATGACTTGTTTTCACAAGATATGCTTGGAAATGTATATTTTCTTATTACACATTATGTACAGTTGCCTAGATGATAAGAAACACAGACAAGCATTGCAACTATTACAAATGACATGGCTAGCCCACAGGCAGTCACACATGCACATATTCACACCTGGAGGCTATCCAGTGTAACCATTAGCAGCTGAATCTGAGCAATTTGTGAGGGAATGACTTTGCTCAAGGGTATATTTGCAGGACTGTGTGAGGCACAGCTTGCCTTTAAAACATGAAACAAAAAGTTCTGTAATGACATGAAAAAGCAGCAAGGGAGGAAAGAGATCTATGTAGGTGCTGTTGTAAAGATTGTAATGGGACAGATGATTCAAGCAGACCACTCTATTGAGATGGGGATGAGAGATTGAGAAAGTGGGAGAGACTCAGATGCAAATGGAGATGATGAGAGAAGACAAAGAAAGTATTCTTCACAAACAGAACAGTGGTGCATTTAGATACTTGTCTAACCCCCCGTCATGCACAGTTTGTGGTGTAATTCTTCTCACTAAGAGAAGGAGTGAGGGAGGCATGGAAAGAGGAAATGAAGGATGGAAAGATGGAAAGTTTAAAGGGGGGGGCAGAAAACAGCAGAGTGTGAACTGTTGGGCTCACTCGTGAAGAAAGCAGGAAAGGAGAGAAAGAACTAAGAAGGCAAAGGGGAAACCAAGGATGTAAGATGGCAAAAGAGGAGTGACAACCAGGAGGTGCAGAAGAGGACACAGCAAGTGGGAACTAGTGGAGAGGTGGAGGCCAGCTGAGTGTGAACATGAACAAAGGACAAGAGAGGGAGGGTGCAAGAGAGGGAGGTAGATAATGCGGTGGCTCATGCTAAGCACAGACAGAAAGTCAGCTGAACTCGAAGCAACAGAGGATATCGAAAGTTGCTGAAGAGGAGCGAGGAGTGGGGAGACAAGTGAAGGACGGGGAAGAAAGGAGAGGTGATAGGCAGGGCAGGAATGCATGTTGAGCTGAGAGAAAGACCTCCTGGCTCACCACAGTGTTTGAGGTTTGAGAGGGGGGTGGGAAGGTATTGAGCGTGAATAGCTCAGTGTGAAAGTGATGAGAGGAATGGCAGTTTTTTTAAAATCTGAAATGGAGAAAGAAGGGAGTGAAGTAGGGGCAATGAAAGTGAGGCAGGGAGAAATACATGGAGAAAAAGAAGGAACGAGAAGGGGGCCAATCACCCTTGGTGTGATTGTTTGATGGAAAGACTAAGACAGTCTGGTCTTAGAGGGATAAGGCCATTTCATTCATGCTTACATGTGAATGGATGACTTAAAGTATGACTGAGCTCTACACATCGAAGCTTGATTGCTTGATGGTCATCTGTGAGCCTATACCTCCCACGCTCAGCTCCAGGTGGGCACTGTGGCCTTTCTATTCCAGGTGAGAGAGCTCACCTCCCGTTAGGCCTTTCTATAGGCGTTGAAGAATCTGTCTTTGTCTGGCCATTCATAGGAGATCCTATCAGGAACCAATGCTCCAGACAGCACAGATCCCGGGGTCATGGGGACACTTAAACTCCAATAAGATAGCAATTCCAGGAGGCGAGGTTTCTCTGACAGAAGCAGATAACTCCTTGTCTTATGGAGGGAGGGAATCGGAAGAGGAACATATTGGAGACAGACGAGACCAGGAACAAACAACGGATGCGACATATCCTGACGGAGAGGTGGAAAGGGAAAGAGGGGAAGGGAAGAAGTGTAGTAGCTGAGCTGGAGAGGAAAAGGCCCGAAGCAAGATAAGCCGTGAGGAGGAATAGTAGCAGGACACGAGTGCTCCCCTGTGAGATCAGAGTGAGAGAGAAGGAGAAAGAGCTGCCAGTGTGTGTACGCCTGGAGGGAGTTAGGGGAAGCCAAAGAGAGGTAAAGACAGGCAGGAGGGAGGGATGCGGAATAAGTGGAGGAAAGAGCAGAGTTCAGTGAGCTAGAGGAGGGAACGCACCATGCGACATGAGTAAGAGGAAAACACAACAGGGCAGTCAGTGTGGTACAAGTGGGAGGGACAGTCAAACGGTGTGTGTGTTTGCACCTCTTTTCCCCGAGAAATGTTTCTTGACAGCGTTGTAAGGCATCTTAAACAGCATTTAGACCATATGGCACCAAGACTCTGCAGGGCAAGCATTACAAATGATGTTTTATATCCATTTAAAATGCATTGACATTCCATGTTTACCATGCATTAAGATATATTTCTCATGGGGATGTTGTGCAATGCAACTGCCATAGCAAGAGATTCTAAAATCTGTTGAACTGGAGAATGTATGACATGAAATACTTTGTGTAGATATTTGTGTATGTGCAGGGTGTTTGTTATACGTACATCTGCTTGCATGCCAGTTTTGCCTATGTGAGTGTGTGTGTGTGTTTGTGTGTATGTAGAAGCTATAGTCTCTAGTGAAACATTGTCAGTCCTTGAGATGTTTACAATGTTAATGTGTTGGTATTTCTCCATGTCTATGTAGCCAACTAATTGTCTCAGAGGACTGGTAGACACATAAACATGCCATAAAATGAGGCTACTTTGTCACCAGTGTTAAATGGAAGCTCCACCCGTTTCAAAAATTAAAACCTTGCTCTCATCAGTATTGTTAACATGAAAAAAACTCTCTCCCAAAGCTAATATAGTACTGTGCTCTGCCTCTGCTGGAAAATAATGTTGTAGATTTTCATATACAAATGAGTTCAATATTATAGTAGTGTTTACCAGGCCCAAACCACAGAATGATTGCTAATCACCAGAAAATTATGCAATAGAACTTTGCTAATATGAATCCCTTGTGAAAGGAGACCGATTGAGCCAGCAAAATGTTCTGATGACTACTAAAAATTGAGGAAAGTGTTTCTTAAAATACCCAGCATGCATGCAAACATAGTTCAATAATGATGTACTAATTCTGTTCAAATAAGCATAAATGTGTTTAATTGCACAATTACACATTCATTTATTTTGCTCTGATAATAATTTTATAAACATTTAGACTTTAATTTAGATTTCCTCCAACTCCTGAATAGATCAGGCTGCCAAATAGATTTGTGTAAGGCCTGAAGACGTAGACAGAAGGTTTGTAGGGGACCAAATATGTGAATTTAAAAAAAACATGCCTAACTCCATTTGAACATGGACAGTGAACAAGGTCTTTCACCACAGAACCTGATGTCTTCCAGTAACATGTTTGGGTTTTTTTTTTTGCATGTAACTACAACGTGGGGGAAATAGAGTAACACTATTCTGTTTTGTGGTCTCTCCATTGAATGAGTCCCTGCAGCTGTTCATGGTAAATGCTCATCACCCGTTTTCTAGGCTTGGTAGAGAAAGATGTCCTTTATACCATTTGAAGCATACATGTAGACAGACCGCAGGATGGATGTGTTTAATAAAATGCATGCAAATAAACATGATTAAAAGAGAATGAAAGGCACTGGGAAAAATAAGATGTAGGAGTTTTTTTCAGATGAGGAGGCAAGCTAAATTCATTAAGAAGAAGGAGACAGCTCTATTGGGTCGTATCTTCTTTCTCTGCTCCTCACTGCAGTGTTAATGGCCTTGTCATTCTCTCATTCTTTTCCGCTTTTTCTTCTTAATTACTCTCGTTCTCTTCTTCTCTCTTCTCTGGTCTATACTGGTCTGGCAGAAATGAAAACCACAATGCATCAGGAAACACAAATTTCTCATGTTAAGCACACCTTCAAAATACTCCACAGAGAGGTTTGAGAGGAGCTTGTGACATTATTATTGAATCTTAGCCATGTCTTATGTGTATATGATCACAGTGGTTTTAACACACTACCAACGCATTATGTCCTTGGATACTGTGAGAAGAGGATTGCATGCATAATAATGTATAGAAATTATATTGATGCTCATTGCAATATAAAAGTAATTATAATCTTGTGTTATAATTAAAATGCTACTGATAAGTAATGGATGAATACATCCAAACGAGTAAAATACACACATAAACAAGTAAATGTATTCATAATTGCACAGATACATAAAAAAAATATGAATACATACACACACACACACACACACACACACACACACACACACACACACACGGGTACATCCAATCTTCCTGCCCATCTCTGTGCAGTAATGTGTGGCAAAGTTTTTGTTTTTTAATTAAAGCTCTTGCGTTTTCACTGATAAGACACCCAATCAAGTGAAGCGTTTCCACATTGTTAAGATTCAGCTCATGTACTCAGCACAAATAGTGAAGAAAGGGGATGTAGCAACATATGGAGCGGGATGGAAGGATAAGGATAGATGGATGGTGGTGGACACAAGAGAAAAGGATAGGAAGAAAGCACAGGGTTGGATAACCAAACACTGACTACGACTACAAGATCTCTCAAAATGTTGTGAAATGAACACAGCACTCTTTGCTGGAAACGGGAAATTGTGACAGTACCACAAATTACATAATAGGACAAGAGCACAAATTAGATACTCCATTTAGTTTGGTTCATAATGTCAAATCTTTGTTAGAGACATGTCTAAGCAGTTTGTAGTTTGGGAACAAATCACAATTAGGTAAGGTCTAGAAAAGGTAATCATGGATTAATAAGAAATACGTACAGTAGAAGGCTTCATATGACTCTTTTAAGCTGTGTCATCATGTCATAATGTCAGTGAAACTTGGACGTAAAAACAGACTTGCACAGATCTGATGAGTGGCAGCCAAGCGCAGTTTATTTTAATCGGGTGGGGTTAGGCAGAGTGGCAACCAGGAAGAGGCAGGCAGATGAAGGACAGGGCAGAGGGTAATAGAGTTTCAGGCAGAAGTGGTCCATGGCACAGGGAAACACACGATTAGTCCAGAGTCTTAGCTGAAGAAGGAGCAAGGAATCTTACTTAGTAAGTACTGTTTTTGGCCGTAGTGCAAATACCACCTGAGGTTAACCGACGATCTTGTGGCGAATGAGGTAAGGAACCGAGGTTGATATACTTCTTCAATGCATGACATGTGAGCAGGTAGAGATTGACTGTGAAGCCATGCCCAGACAGACAGGGAGACTAATAGGAAACACAGGGACAGGGAAAACAGAAGGAGAACACAAGGGATGAGGAGGAGACACTGCAGAAACACAATGCATCAAAGTTCTTTGAGAGAATGGTTACATGTACCTATTTAACTTAACTGCAGAGAGAACTCCAGACCTTTAAAGATAGGCTTTTATCTTTAATTTACCCTGTTTTATAAGTACAATATTTTTTTTTTGATGTTTTGTGATCTCATCTCATTTTAATTGGCCTTTGCGTTTAGAATATTTAGCTAGTTTTGCGCAGTGTTACATCAACATGATCATACTCACCACTCAACTTAGTCATCTTTTTCTCTGTGTTAAGCTATTGTCAGTGAAAATCAACACTTTCTGCATAGATATTTCATATGAAAAGCCAGGGGATAATCCTCCCATTTCCCGGTAGGCTTGTAAAGTTTCATTGACAAGTGCATGATATGAAAGGATAGCAAAGTAGAACTGGGTTTGCATTAATTAGTGGGTTAAAAAAGAATCATGTCAGTGGCTGATTTTAGGCGTTGATACCCTGATGGGAACTTAGCCAGCTTTTATTGACCAAATGACTATATGATTTATCTTCCACTTCAAATGCGTGTGCAATTTTTGCAGACCCACATTTTGTCCTTTTCTTCTTTCCGCCTTAGCTCTCTTCCTTCCGTCCATCTTTTAGTACCTGATCTCGTCTAATCAAGCAAATGGCAATTGCAGTGTGTCCTAGAAGTTAAATATTGACCATTAGCCATCTCTAGGATATTAGAGACTAAATGAGAAAAATGGCAGTGGCCTTCAAAAGCCCATAGTAAATGTGATTCAAAATATCATTGCAGCAGTTGGGATGTATGCGTTTCCCTGTTTCCTTTCTGTGCAGTGTCAATTTCAGGTGTGCATATGTGAGGTTTGTTTGTATGCTCGGACTGCTAAAGAGACTGTTGTCTAAAACAGGGGGTGGTTGAAATGTCTCATTGAACAATTACCTACACGTCTACATGCGAAGGTCAGAGGAGCACACACTTTGGGTGCTTCTCAAGTCTCTTATTTGCATCTCACGATCAGAGCCCACTTTGGGTGCTTCTCAAGTCTCTTATTTGCACTCACGAGGAGCGAAGAGTGAAGAGCGAGGATACACAAGTGCATCCTTCGCGTAAGTCTTTTACTGACTGACACGCCCCCCTTATTGGCCTTTATATTGATTGGACGCTGCAGCTGATCGGACTGATCTGATACATCACGACAGATAACATTAAACTCAAGTCTTAGGCTATATTTGATTTGTTTCATGATTCACTGTCTTGTTAAAATTTGTGTTCATTGTAGGTCTGACCTACAAAAGCTCCACACACAACCTTCTTCATTTATAAGAAAGATTTTTCTCCCACCAACTTTTATTATGGAGACAATTAAACTCAGAGAGTCAGTCAGCACATTTTAGGCTACATAATTTTTCGTCATTTCAATTCAATCACATGTGAGGCTGATAATTCCAGTGTTTAGTCCAAATAGATGACAATAAAACATAATAAACATGTAGCCTAAGGAGTCGGACAAGTCACTAAACTGAACTAAAGTCTAATGAAGCAAGCAAAGGAAACTAAAGCCTGCACATCCAGCCATCTCACCGACTGCATCCGATGAAAGCAGCCAGCAGGTCCGCGAGTAAAATCAGCTGATGAAAGAATGAATGAAAAAACACTGGACTGATATGATGGAACGCAATGGCACATATATATATATATATATACATATATATATATATATATATATCGCTTCACGTAACACATGAGAGGAAAGGACCTCTCATGTCTCTTAAAACATATTTCCTCCTTCCTTCAATCCTGGCATGGTTTCCTTGCGTCTCTCCATTTATCCCGGTGGTGCTTGAGAAGCAACCCATGAACGATTGCACACATGCTCACGCACACATCTGTTAAGTGGTCAACTGACACCTCCCAAGTCTTTCATCTCCTAGAGAGGAAAAATGAAACATCGTACCTCTCATTCATACACACACCAGCCATCTACCCTTTATATTCTTGCTGCCACATATTCTCTCTCAGGTCTCCTGTCTATTCTATTCTCTCCTCTCTTAGGTGCTTCAGTTTTTGTCTTGTCTTCTTTCACTTCACGGCAGCCATAGGAAAAGGATCTGGACTATCTGTGGCTCGTTCCATTAGAAGAGGCAAACAGGCAGAAAAGCATAGCACACGATGTAGTTTTTCTAAATGTTTATTTCTGAGTGGTGGAGCCATTAATCCCATTACAGCATTTCATTCTGAGAAGGAGACAAAAAGAGGAAATACGTTTTAGACAGGGAGAGGCAAAGATTTGAAATAAATAAAGAAAAACCTGAAATAATGTGGAGAAAAAGGAAAACATGACTGGTAAGGAAAGAGATGGCGATGCAGACTTACACCTATACAGTCCAACAGCAGAAGCAAAGGGCAAGACAGAACATCTGCTCTTGTCTTCTTCTGTCTCTTTTAATGTGCACTGGTGAATTCTTGTACATGTGTACCTCAGTGTTTTGAGAGAAAAAGCACTTCCTTTTCAGTACTCTGTACTGTATGCCAATGACAAGCATTGTACGAGACACCGACACACTTAAACATACATAATAAACACTTGTCGGGAACACGCTATAGAGCTGTGCCTTCAGCTGAAGGCCTTCATTTGGTGTCTGTCCACTACCTCCTTCCCTCAAGAGGCTTTGCCTTTTGTCAGGCTGAGTTGTAAATAAGAATTTGTTCTTAGTGACATGCCTTGTTAAACAAAGGTTAAAAAAATAAATAAATGAATGGGTTTGAAAGACAGCAGCTACAGAATTAAGCTTTAGTGAGCCTGAAGAGGCGTTTCTTTTGCTGACAGTAACAAGGCAAGTCAAATGTATTTATATAGCACGTTTAAAAATAAGCTCAATAGTCCAAAGTGCTGTGCAAAATAAACGGCACAGCAAGTGAATCAGTAGCAAAAAAAGGTACAATAACAACAATACATGACAATAATAAAATACAATGCAATAAGAGAATATGTGCAAAAGTATAAAACAGAAAATAAATCAAGGGTTAAGTTTCATTATAGGTTGTGGTATGATTTCAGTGTGATATTGTCATAACAAATAAAGCTGAAGAATTTCTTGGTGGGATTACACCAGATGCAAAAATGGACCCACATGTTCGATTAATGCAATCATCCTGCTGGCTGCCATCAGGTTAATTATTAACGTTTGCTGCAAACAGGTTTATTGTTGATCATGTAACGTTAAGGTTTTATTTACTTATAATCAGGGTTGGGAGGATTACTTTAAAAATGCAGTCCAGTACAATTACTAATTATTTGTTTAAAAATGTAATCAGTAAAAGTCTAATCTGATTACTTTTAGTTACTTTTGGATTACTTCAGTTCAAAATAGGCAAATGAAGGCAAGAGAAGTATCAATGATCTGTTATGTTATCTATACATCAATGATGTGTTATTTTTAGAGAAACATACAATAAGAAAATATCCCATTCCCCAAAATCCATGTTTAAATGTTTTTATACAAGATGCTTTGCACTATGTCACCACAAAGGCAGTATTTGGCCCATCAGTGACATAAAATGTTGTTTTGTATTCTTGATGATATTTAAGAGTTTGTTATTTAGAAAACCATTTTAAATGTTGATGACTCATTCTGCACTTGTTGTAATAATTTAGCGTCCAATGAAAAGATTTCTCAATATAAAGCATAGTGTTTCTGGGCCTGGACCCCACTGATTACTGTACAAAAACACAACTTTTTTCACAGATTTTGGTGAAACTGGATCATATTTGAAATATTAGAAATATGGAGAAAATATATTCTCGATTTCTCTCTGATCTCTGCCTCATGGACAGCAGATAGCTTTACTAGTTGCTGAAGTTAGTTAACAGCCAACTAGCTGCTGTTAGCTGTGCAACCACTGGTCAAATTAGCTCACTCTGCCCATACTGGGGGTGGGGGGGTGGGGTAAGTGTTTACCTTAGACTGTATAAAGGTTACTCAAGCACTGAAGGTTTTCAGGACAGGGGGCACAGCAGGGAATGATGGCGGGGTGCAGCGCCTGATTGAGAACCGGAGACAGGTGAGGGCCAACCGTTAACTGTAGCCTGTCTGTATATCTATGGCTAGTTAGCTCAGTCGGTTAACCATGCTGCTAGCGGTACTTTTAACTTACTCACTGTACTCCCAGTGGTCAAACTGGCCTCTGTAGGTCTCGGAGGCTGTGACCACAACCGAGGTCTGGCTGCCGTATTCACTCACTGAGAGCTGGAACTAGTCCGCACAGAGTCTGTATGACGAGGTGGGGGTGTACACACATTCTGCGCTACTGGCAACTGTAAACGCCAATCAATGTCTGCGACATGTCCCTGTCTAGCTTTGTGTTTTTACAGAAGCAGGTACATATACCATAGACTGTGTATAAAAAAAACATATACGGAGTCAAATAGAACTGCATATTCTTTTTCCTGGAAACCTTCGGCTCAAAGTAATCCCTATGAGTAATCCTCGGGTTTTAAAAATTTACCTGCAATCTGATTGTGTCTTTATTTTCTGTACTGTAATGAAATACAGTTACTATTTTTGTATCCTGATTATGTAACACCATTACATGGAATCCGTAACTCCCCAACCCTGGTCATAATGTCACACTGGTTTGAGAGTCTGGGGATTAATTAAAATTCACATTAGCTTTATTGGCATGAATGTATTGCAACAATATTGCCAAAGCTATATATAAAGTACATAAGGACAATTAATTTCATACATTTCATTAGACAAGAAAATAAAACAAACAAAGTTGTGTTTGTGTGTGTTTATACAAAATAAAATAATAATAATAAAAAATATATAAAATAAATATAATATGTTGACTTACAGTAGTTAATAAGCTGTCATTAATTGCATTGCACATTACATGGTTGTGCTCTTTAGGTGAAAAACAGGTTACAGAATTCCTTATAGCTATGCAGTGTTATAAACAGCCTGCATTGAACGCAGCAGGTGATACAACGTTCATTATAACCATGAGTGGCTTGAGACTTGACTTGGACTCTACCTCAAACATTTGAGACTTGACTTGGACTCTTGCTCAAAGACTTGTGAGCATCTCTGAGTCACACACACACACACACACACACACACACACACTCACAAAAAGCATCACCATGGACACCACCGCACACCAACATAATCATGAGCAAATACATGAAATGAACTTGGACGCATTGATTGACACAAGCTGATTGATTACTTGGAAAATTAATTCTATTACACACCGCTCCCAATTAGAGCAAATGGGAAAATGTGTTTTACAAAGAACAATTACCGAAGGCTGTAATGATGGTTCAGATTTGTGTTCAGTTACTCCGGGGAATACAACTCATCGACCTGGATGACAAAGTTTAAATTCCCGAGAGGGAGACTGACAGAAACTCAGACAGGTGCGAAAAGGAGTGAATTGAAGTAAAGGATGGAAGATGGATAGATCTTGGTACTGCAGCATGAATAGGTTTATAGTCTCATGGTACTTAGGGTACTTCAGGATACTTTTCAATATAGACAAGCTACTTTCTTTTTGTCTGGCACTTTTTACATGGTGGAAAATGTTTTCATGTTTGAACTTAATAAAGTGGAAGGGAGTCTCAGGGTTTGCAAAAATAACCATGTCCCTTTTGAGCTTAACATATTTGATGCCTTTTTCTTTAACATTCAAGCAGGGTTTCTGCAGAGAGAGACTATCTCATTGTTTTTAAGCCTTTCCAATATACAGTTGGCTGTATGCTTTGAATAATTGTCCTGCTTGTAACATTAATCAGCTCCCCAGTCAAAGGTCTTCACAACTGAACATTCTTCTCAAGAATTAACTTGTGCTTGGATTTCATTCATTCGCTCCACCACAGAGCTTCATGAGCAAGACCGACTAACTGGTTTCCCTTTTGCACTATGCTCTATCACAGCTTGGACCTTTTTTATTCTGCCAGTGTGGCAATGGAAACTCTTCCAATTATTTGAAATAGTAAAACTGTGTAAATGCAAAGATCCTCTGGCTGAATTTAGGTCACGACAGCACCAAGAGTAAAATCATAAATACTTACAAATAAACAAAAACAAACTTTGTGCAATGGTAGATACTTCCTCTATTTACTTCTCTTTTTCATATCCCTTTCTTAGGTCACGTCCACACTTTCTTTCAGTTGTGCTTGTTGCAGGCCTCCCAAACAAAATGCCATTGCCATGGAAAGACAGAGCTCTCCCCCTTCCCCATCTTTTTTCCCCTCATGTTCTGACTTTATCTACCTCTTCATACTGTATAGTCATACTAGGACAATGTGAGGTTGTAATTTTATAGCATTGTTTGCAAGTTTGTCATGCTACAGAGATACACACAAACCCATAAAGGCAAGCTCTCAGTGTTCACATGTGGTGTCACCGTTATTCATTGCTTTCAAATAGGAAATCATCCTTTTGGATTTATTTCAGCCCGCCCTCACCAGAAGATTTATTTGTTGTGGACAGTGAGTGTTGCTCTGAGATAGAGTAAGCCTACTGCCTTTATTGTAAATAAAACATAGTTTTAGGTTTTTTTTGTTTTTTTTCCCAGGGTTTTTACTTTATTTTTATGTCAACCCTTAAAAGCTTAAGTACTCATTCTGCAATTTGAGAAAAAAACAAGGCAAAACAAGTGAAAACCATTACTCTTAGACGTGGCTAAAAAGCTTTGTATGTCTGAACAAGACATCTGGGGATAAAAATGAGGCACTGAAAAAACTGAATTTGTGTTACAGTCACAGTTATATTAAAAACCATACAGATAAATCTCAGGGAGTAAAAACTTGTGCACAAGTTTACACACACACACCATCAGCCTGGTTTGTAAATAGAAAAATGGTTCAGTCAGTGTTTCCCACACATAGACTTTACTTGGATGGGCCGCCCAGATATATTAACGGCCGCCCAAGTATATTTGGTGACCCATAATAGCATTTTGCAGAGAAACACAGAGTTGTTATCTGTTACATTAAGTCGCGGACACGGTGGATATTTTCCAAGCACGAACCAGGTGAAGCAACATTGAACACACCAGTGCAGATGTCATTCGCCACTTTGTTTTTTTTCTGATAGGCTAGATCGTTAACAAACCTATTCCACATGTGGCGCAGCTGCTGCTGTGAATGGAGTAGTGTGTGGGAAAATCTAGAAGAATTCTGTGTTTTTTCGGCGACTTTATTTAACGCATCATACTACTGATGGAGAAAGTCAACAGAGCACACATAGACATATACAGGGAGAGAGAGACAGGCAGAGGTAGAAAGTAACGAATTACAGTTACTCATGTTACTGTAATTGAGTAGTTTTTTGTGTATTTGTACTTTTTAAATCTGTAATTTTACTTTTACTTAAGTATGTTTTGTTTGTTGTAGCAGACACAGTAAGCTGTTAGATAAAGAGCTGCAAGCGACAGGCTGCACCTACACCTTCTCAGCCAGGTAACCAACTCCTTTCACTTTGGCTGTTTGCAGACTCATGTTGTGTGCAGCATAAAGTCAGATCATAACTGCTCACATAATTATGAAAAATACCAATAACTGCCCGACAATAATTTGTTTAGCTGCCCCGGACTTCTGAATTCAAAGATCTAAGACTTTCTCTATGTAGACAAAAGTCTTATTTCTCTCAAATATTGTTCACAAATCTGTCAAAATCTGTGTTAGTGAGCACTTCTCCTTTGCCAAGATAATCCATCCATTTCACAGGTGTGGCATATCAAGATGCTGATCAGACATCATGGGTATTGCACAGATGTGTCTTAGGCTGGCCACAACAAAAGGCCACTCACTTACATTTACCATTACATTTCACTCCTGAATATACTGCCTCCTTGGCGGTGGTGTAAGAGCATTTTAAGTAGGTCTGTATAGTAGCCTATGTGGTTTTATCATTATGGATTTAGGCCTACCATGTTTTTAGGAGTCTGTTTACACTGATATAAATAAAAGATATGGAGCTAATAAAAATGTTCAAAGTTGAAAATATTAAACAGTAATATAGCATTACAATTATTTTTGAAAGTCTGGCCAAATGTGGTTGAGGACCCCTGATGTAGAGATCAGTTAAATAATAGCCTACTTCCATTCGTGGTTAAAAATAAGTTTTCATAGTTTGGTAAGATGCTTTGCTCCAAATAGCCAAAAAGACATCGGTGCATAACAATGTTGGTTGGCATTAGCAACTTGCTGGTAACTTATTTATTATACTAACACCGATGATATCCCATTAAAATGAGCACCTGTTTGAATGTAAATAGGGGTATGACTTCAAACAGTCCAGTGTTTCCCATTTTCCCAGCCTAATCTGTTCCGCCACAGTTTCTTTATGAAGCTAAAACATTGTCAAACTTTTCATTATAACATTAAATGTCATTGTTTTTCGCCATTGATTTGGCAAAGTATCTGTCAAATAAACCAAAAGTGAAAGGTTTTGATATGCCTTGATATGGCTTTGTTCCCTTATCAAATCGCAAAAGACTGCAATTTAATATTTAAAATGTAAGTATAACCAGTATTATATATATATATATATATATATATATATATATATATATATATATAGGGTCTCAAATCAACATCTCAAATTTGGCTTTGACGTACAACATAACATGTTCACATCTCAATAATTTCTTTTATTATTTTCAGTTTCACAGAAAACAACACTAAATGTGTCTGGGTATTTGTCTTTCTTACCATAAACTTATTGGCATTGAGGTTGCAGGGTTATCGAGTAGGTTAAACAAAGGGTGCACCCAGGTGGTTGGCAGGTAATATACAGACTGTGACAATTGTTTTTATGAAGAAATGCTTGCCTTTCTAGCTTTGAAAGTGTTTGAACCAATTTGTTTTTCTTAACTCTATATGCCTGGTTCGTCTAAGAACCCATATTTTTATGAGCTGGTTGTTACTTTCCTCCCTCTCTGCCTGCTATTTGGTTTGTCTATCTCTGACATTTGGACTTGGCATGATTTCACATTCCTTGTTACAAACATTGAGACACTTTGTGACACACATAAACAAACACCTGCCTCCGGGTGGCTGTCGACCTGCCCAAACTGAATCACAGTCTTTCAGGGGCAAGGATTTAGTTGGTGCCACACATTCCAACTAAGCTTACTCTTGTGTTATTGTGCTGGGAGCATTTCTTTTGCTTTTGATGTTTTGGACAATGAACGTCCTATTAACATGAGTTTCCTGCCTTGATGTCTACAACTAAAAGAGAAAAGTTGTTTTTCTGCTGTCATATACAGAAAACAACACAAAGACTTAAAATGTAAGTCAGCCATTACAAGCATAAAACTTTATCCGGGGAAGAGAAACATTAAAAAAGGGGAAATCATAAGGTAAAAAGTTCCTTTCGTGGTCATAACAAGTTGTGGCAGTTTAGAAAGTGTATTTTGAGGGAAGAACACACATACACACAATAAAAACGTAAGTGAAGTAAAATGGATTGGAACATAAAAACGTTAGCTTACAGTGATGCCTTAGGAAAAGGACATAAATACATAAACAGAGTCTCTCTTTCTCTGCACAGTTTTCTTGCCAGTATTATCAGGCAGAAGGCAATTTTTTTGTCGGATCACAGTGGATTGAGCCCAGTTGAGCCCAGAGGGAAAATGGAAGACATGGATCTATAGTAATTGGTACTTATCAAGATAACTTTTAAAATTACCCACACTGACTTATATTGTATGTTTTGTTTGCCTGTACCTGTTTGTGAGTTTGTTAACACAGTTTGTGTGTGTGCAGCCTTGGAATGAAACTAAGCCTGCTCTTCCAAGCCAGCAACGTCAGTGCAAACACAGGTGCACTGAGTTATCGTCATTACTGGCTGAGGAGCATGTGCTGATTCGAAATTACATATCCCCTTTTATTCAATTCAGAGTTGTCACATTCATAACAAACTGTTTTAAATCCACATCAAAATTCAGTTTTAATATGATTAAGACAAAATCGGTACTTGTTTAGTTTAATGGGTGATTCTTTCCAGTATTATCATGCACAGCTGCTTGTAATTCATTCATCCATTTATACTTACCCATTGTGGCTACTTTGATTAAATCGAGTGAACAAGATTGGGCTCTCTTGAAATACGTACAAAAAGGTCTTGATATGATACAGTGGCCATCGATCCCGCAGTATCGATCTGCCCATCCCTAACAACAACCCATTACAGTCCTGGAACAGATGCCAAGTTTACGAGGAAACCTTAAGTATATTAAAAGGATAGACACATCCTATAGATTGATACTATTTTCTGGATAAAAAAAAAAAAGCTGGGAGGCCAATTCCATCTTGCAAGGAGGTTTTTCAACCAAACCCGCTATGTTGTTAGATTGTTGGCAGTCCCACATTTTGTCTAAATAATAACAAATATGTACCCCCAAAAAAGAACACATTGCTTAGTGTGGTTTTACAAAGTGGCTGCACGGATAACATTTTAATCTAAAAAGAATTTGTAAGCATGATTATTCACTGCGTACACAGCGGCATGGATTTCATAGTCTCCTAAAACATTATTTGACTTTAAAATGGGCATCATCTGCACTTAGAATATCTAGGCTGCTTTGTATTTATTATGTTATTGATAAATTTGCATCCTAAACTGTGCACGTCTTGAAAGCACATTAACTTCCTTCTAGAAGCTGGCCTAGATTCTCCTCTTAATCGATCAGAAAACTGTCAGTATGTCAGGATGGGAGTCATAAACTTTTAAAGGTGATTAGAAGAGCTCAATTGATTGATTGGCCATTTCTGGAGTCCGTCCCAGCTCCACCTGCTATTAAAGTATTCCTCCTATTAGCAACTGAGTATCTTCACTCTGTCCCAAACCCTTTTTACTCTGTTCTGTGCTGCTCGAGGGTTGTGCTTGCTTTTCTGGTAAACTCTTCAAACACTGCAACCACCCAAAACTGGCAGCATTAATTACATGTGTATTTTTAGTGTGTGTAAGTGCCTGCGTTTGCATGTGTGCACTAGACATTTTGTGCTGCCAAATGACAAATCTCTCTCTTTTTCTCTTTGTGTGCTTACCCTCCCTCCAACGCAGCTACACACATGCATGCAGTGAAATAAATAAAAACATGCACGCCGATAAACATGCCAACACACTCAAACAGCACAGAGCCTGTCTCACAAACCCCTGTCTCTCTTAGCGAATGCCAGCTTGCCCAAATTGGATCACAGTGTCTTCGATGGGACTTGGTGTACAAGTATCAAAGAGATTGAAGGGCTGACAGCTAGCCAAATTAAAGCATTAAACCTTAGCATCTGTCTGGCTCCTGCACAGAGTGGGGCAGGAGGGGGTGTGGGGGTGGGGGGTGAGTAGGAGATAGATTATAGAGGAGAGATTTTAGGGAAGGGGGCCAGACAGGTGGTTGGGAGTGGGAAGAGGGAGAAACAGACAACAGTGGTAGCATGAGATAGAGAAGTCAGAAAAAAAAACACTGAGGAAACTAGCAAGTAGGAGTGGTAGAGAAAGGGAGGGAGGAGGAATAGAAGATCAGAGGTTGAGACAAAAGTCAGAAATGGACAGAGGGGTTAAAGCAGTGGGAACAACAAGTGTAAGTGTAGATCCAGTCTGGCATACAATCAGAACATCTGCTCACAACAATATGCAAATAACTGTAGTACACGCACACACCCACACACACACACACATACAGTATGTACGTGTACACACTCCCCATTTACTATTTTGAATATTACAAAGTAATTTGTTTTGATTTCTCAAGTGAAAAGTGCTTGAGGCAAGATCAAGAGTTTAAACCAGCCAACAAAATGTTGTGAATAATATGCAGTACATGTGCTAGTTTTCCATATGAAGCTACAAAAATAAAATAATAGTTTATGTTATGCATTTACAATTTACTTTTGCAGAAGTGAACAACCACGGAGAGAACTTTTGACACTTTAAACTTGACTAATATCCCAATAAAGTCAATTTCGAACAAAACGTCAGTAAAATCTAACTCCTGAAATCCACTAACTCCGGCTATGGTGCATTACGGCCGCGCCACGGTTCTGATCCGTCCATAGCCCAGCGTCAAAGTCCACTGGAAGCATTTCAGCAGCGGAGTGTGCAGCCTGAACCACATCATTGACTTGTTAATTTGTCTTTCAACTACCTTCTTCACAGCTTTCTGCTACCCGGTTTTGTTTCTGTAGTCTGCATGGCTGCATATCCCACAGGGAGCATTTCAGAATCAGAGTATTTTGCCTGCCTGATTTTGCTGACATTATTAGATTTTGTTGATTTGGTCATTAGTGTTTGCTTTTTGTGCTTCCACTATAATTAAGTAGGCTACATAATTAAATGATTTCTTTTTGTGTCTGTTTTATTTATTATATATTTTTTTACAAATGGTAGTCTCCACAGGGTTTTTTATTTTGAAAATTGACCGGATTCTTTATGCCATTCTGTGTCTGACGTCCTGCCTGGTTCGATCTGCTCTGTGCTGCTTGACGCGTCATTAGTCAAAAATAGACCTGCTACCTATTCTCTGTGGAGCGGAGCCGCTTCTGGGATGCGCTGCTGCTGCGTCTGGTGGACTCACAAGCATTGACTAGAATGACAGCGATTAGCTCCCGTGGCGCAGCTGTTATGTGGCGCAGGCGGATTCAGTGGACTTTAGGCATAAGGGCATTACCTACTTTTGTTTCCCAAAATGGATGGATGTGTCTTGCTTTTCCTACACATGTGATGTTTCCAGCAGTTTATTCGATATCCCAAAATTAAGAATGTTTGTGTTTGTCAGGATTGCCAAGGACAGACACAGGAGAACACCAGGGATTTAGTGTTTACATATGTATGTTTACGTTCATATACAGTAATGTGTATTTATATATCTGTGTATTTATGTTTGCAAAAGCACATAATGTTCCTTTGATTTTTATTTGAAAATTGCATTGACTTAAGCTACAGTGACATGTGTACAATCTGCTTAAAGAAGATTTTGATTTTAACAATTTAGGATGTCTCCTTAAAACTCCACAGTTGGTGCCGTCATTGTCTACCCCCCTCTCCCCAGCCCTCCATTACACATATGACACAAGTACACAGAAATACATGTTAGCAAACACACAGTCACATGCATGCATACATTTGTGAGAAAGCAGGATACATTTGCATCTGGCAGATTAACAGGTCAACCTAGGTGAAACGGCATTAGACCAGCAGAAGCTCAGCCAGATTTTCCCAGAATTCCCCTTTTCACTGTGAAACAGCTGGATGAGTTATTCTGGCTGTAATCCATTCTTGCATGAGTCTGTTTTATTTGTAATTCCATCCCTTTTCATTTATAAACTCTGTCAGTCATAAATATTTTCTAGGGTTCTAATTTTGTACATTACCACAAGACAAAAACTGTTATTGACTTTTTTTGTTCTTCTCAGTGCTGTTCATTTTGAAAGCTTAGACTTAAGTGTGTTGCCCTGTGCTTCTGATTGCCACGTCCTGGTTAATGACGCCTTAGAAAACTGTCAAATCTTCACTGCAATGTGCCTTCGATGAGCTTCGCAGCATAGCAGAAAGACAACAATATTTTGTTGTTTTTCACTTTCATTGGCAACATGAAAACAAATCGTAAACATGTAAAAAACAAAAAAAACCCAAAAAACCCCAAAAACCTTGATGCTCACTAATAATGCGATATGGACTGAGAGAAGATTAAAGAGGCAGTGATAATTCTTATAGCCAGTAATTATGCCAGTAATGAAGTAACAAGAAATGGAACACAGAGCATAATTAATTAAGGGATATGAAGGACAAGTGTTTTATGGTTATCACTCTAGATCAAACATTTGTGTTAATGACAGTACACTTTTCATAATGTTGGCATAAAGACATACAGTTACCAGTAATGCCATAGTTAAGAATATTATTACACAGTCAACGTGCCAGACCTCCCCGACTCTATGTATCTTTGATTATGTTTTGTGAATCAAATGCAACCAGACACCACAAGTGTCCCTATATTTAACGGAAGATTTCTACTTCAAAATCTGCTTCAAAGCACAGCTGTGGTTTTGAAATCACCTTCTCTCTGCATGATTTGTCTTAATTGTTCCACACTTTTGTCTTTCATCGTTGAGTTGCAATCACGTCTCACTCTCTCTCTACAATGTCACAGTGCTGTCGTTCTGTTTTTTAACTTGCCCACCTACACTCCTCAATTGTTTCGATATGTCATTTCTCACAATTGTTATTTCTCTCCTTCACTGAGGCCCAGCCTTCTGTGCTCACAAGTGACAGACTCACATGATTGCGTATGTGTGCATGTGATGTAGGTGAGGATGCCGTAAATAAGCTCATCGATCTAGTGGCACCCAACATTATGAGGCGATTAATACTGATGGAAGAAGAAACAACAGAAGCTTGACTTGTGATTTATAGCCATTCAACAATGAAAACACACACACACACACACACACATATCATATATGACAATGTGTGAAAAGAACAAATGCAACTGTGACACACAGACTACAAGCTCAGTATGCATCCAACTAATGGACCAGATCCAGATCAGTCACTGAGAAACCAGTCTAAACTATTGGTACCTGTTCACAATAAAAACCTTCCATGGAAAGAGAAAAGATTATGCCCCCCCAAACCACTAGATTATTTTAATTAGATGAGAAGGAGATCAAGGAAGTGATGAGCTTGTATTGTAATAGCAAACAGCAGTACTAGCAAATTAACAAAGGAAAAGGAAAAATTAACAAAAGGAGAAATCCTTTTACTTCATTTAAGGTAAATATATAAAGGTCTTAGCCACTATTTAAGATCTCACTTTTAACAAATATTAAATATTGTATTCCATTAGTTCCATGTTTTTGAAAACACATTTATATGTTATGAGGTTGTCCTTTTTTAAAACTTTAATTTGAATTTTACTTCATAAAGTGGGCATGGACCTAACCACTCAATGTTTTTGGTTTAAAACCTTTAAACAGCCAGGGAGGATGAAAAATATTTATATGAAACTATTTATAGCCACAATATTAGACAATGGCTATGTGCATGTGTGATTGGTTTTGTTAATTACTTTGTGTTGGTGGCATAGTCATAATAAATTAAGATAGAATAATTAATGTCCTTCTCATATTTTCCAAGGCAATTGTCTTTTTTTTTATTTTCTGGACAGCAATTCATCGCAACACTTAATGGGAAATAACAAGAAAAAGTTTTACAGTATGTAGACAATATATGAACATTCGCCAAAATCTGACTTAACTGCCAGTTGAATTCTGCCGCGGGGATGTTCCAGTAAGACAACATTTCCAATCAAAGTTTTAGCCTCAAAGTCAATTACTTTCCATCAGGGGGTCACACAAACAACCACTCAACAATGAGCCGCTCATTAAAGCAATCAGTGTTTTGGTAAACACATCAAATTCAAATTAATTTTTAAGAAATGAAGCACCAAAAAAATCATTTGTTATTTTCTGTCAATACACAGTATGGTCGATGTAGGCCTTTTTTCTCCGTTTCATTTTTAATGAGTCTTTGCTATCCTTATGATATGCAATTACAATTTCTGTCACTAATTTGCATGTGTGTGCCAGAGTATGTGTGCTTTTGTGTGTTTCTAGCTGTCTGGCTCTCAGTGGTGGTTCGTCTCTTGTACCATTTCCACCCAGCTGTTTGTGCCACTCAGCAGCACAGTGCTAAAAGCTGTTATTGTTATCATTGTGTTGAAGCTGTTTGCATCTCCTTTTGTTCTTCCAAGTTACTGTTATCTAAGGAGCAAGTATCAGTCACCTGAAAACCCGAACCTGTGAAAACAGTGGTGCTATTGAGTGGGGGAGTATTTGCACTTCAATAGAAGTTAATAACTCAAACTATTATTCAGTATCTGTTTCCATTACTGAGACATTGGCCCACCGCTTGACGCCAATTCATCCCCGCTATTAGTATCCTGTATTTGTGTAAGTGCTATCAACAGCTTCTTTTTTTCTTTTCTCCTGTTTTGGAATGTGTTCCTGAAGTATTGTTGTTACTTAATGGCACCCTAAGAGATAACATCCTCTGGTTTCAAGGAAAATGATTAGTTTTAATGGATGCCTTTGTGATAAACACTAGAGACAGTTGCTTATTAAGCCAGCAAAGTCGAAATATTGAAACCTTTCTGGAGAGTTTCTAGGTAACACTGGCATTATGGAGCTTTTTGTTTAGGAACCATTTAATGTCATGGTCACATCATCAGATAAGGAAAGCACAGTAACTGTCCTTCACTGTGCGAGTGTCAATGATTGCAGAGGTACCACCGCTAAGGACTGCACAACTCTGAGGTATGTTGCTATAGCTGACTATGTACTGTACTGTAGACATTGCTACTTGTAATGTATATCAAAACATATCTAATCAGTTATTAATGACAGATAAACACATATGTTTATTAAGCTAGGGGATATATTTGGCACCATCTGTCATTTTCTCTGTGTCTTTCTCACACAAACGCTCACTCAGAACAATTAACATTTTCCCCAAGCCACGCATAGTCAGTCAAGATGAACACACAGACACTGACCTACTGAGAGCCGCTAAATGCACATAAATATAAATTATATTATATTGTGAATATAAATAAATATCCAGAAGTACGTTTGTGAAAACTAATACATAATCCACTAATCGTTTTGCGTGCTTTTCATCCAGACACCCACTCTTTTGTTGTAGCAGGTTGAAACAATTTAACAAAGAAATACAATGTCTTTTAGATACGAGAATTTGCTCAGTAACACAAACACATTACTAGGCCACTATTTAAAGATGTCTCCGCCAAAATATCCATTATCTCAAACCATTAAAATTGACAGATATTATACAGAACATACACTGAAATGATTGTGTGCCTGCCATTTTCCTGCAGTGACAGTCTGACTTATACTGACATGCAAGCACCCAGACACGCATAAACACACACACACACACACATTTTAGTGAAACACCCCACTCATTTAACTCTGAAACTCAGGGTCACTTTTTATTGTGAGGGTGAATGACGTGTGCCATTGAACAATTCATTATTCGGTACACTTCCAGCAGACAGAAAAACACAGAGATGAAAGTGTGGGGAGAAAACAGACTAAGCTAAGGCCTTGACAGACTCGATATGTGCAAGCCTTTCAACAAGCCATCAGCTATCACTGTGATCATCATTGATTTACTTTGCGGTCATTAATGCCAAAGCTAATACTTTTATGAAAATCTACGGAAATTTATCAAACACAACCACATTCAAGGACCCAAAAACAAAAAGCGTGTCTGTTTGTGAATACTTTCATGCTGCGTGATTGACTATAAACACTTGCTCAGTCAATTATGGACCGACGGAGTGACAGCAGTGAGGCTTTACTGAGAACTTTGTACAGATTCTGCTGTCACTTTTCAATTTGAAACACATCAGTCCCTTGCTCCCCCTCTTCTCTCTAGGTCTTCACAGGGAGCTTGCCATCTGTCTTATGTCTTACACGCAGACTCACACAGTGCGTACAGCATATGAACCGAGAAACACAGACACCCACAAAAAAAAAAAAGATCTCGGGAAAAAGCAAACAGTGGTACAAATATTCACACAAATACACGCAATCACACACCCACGTGCATGCTCCTTTTCCTCCCTCTGAGCTAATTTATTCTTGTTACAGCAACATAGAAGTTATCAAGTGTGCTTGGGGGGCAGAGAAAGTAATGGCCTGGGTTTGGCTGTCGTGCCACTGAGTGTGTGTATATATAGTATTGGTATAGTATAGTGCAAATGCATTGTGGTGCACCAAAGAAGACCTGTGAACTGTTTCTCTTCTCTGAGGGGCTTCACAGTGAAAAACACACAGAAACACATTCATTCAAACATGGGCACACACATACACCCATGCAATCATATGGAAACTCATACGTAGACACATAAACCCACATATCTGCACAGCTTCGCCATGAACAGCACATTCATAGCAGCTGTCCATTAATGCTAATGATTTGTGTGCAAACTCTGGGAGGGTTGCAGTGCTTGCCTGCCTGCCAGAGTGGGGCCAAATCAGTTCAATTGAATATGCTTTCTTGGCATGAATGTCATATCAACAGCCTTGCAAGATTGTCTAAATACAATTGGAATGCATCAGAGAGAACATGAATATCGTTCTCTCTTTCTCTGTCTTCTGTATCTGTCATTACTCAGATGCTGCTGCGCTTTAATCTCTTCTTTTTCTCCCATGCTGTCTCTTTCACCGTCTCTGTTCTCCTCTCCCTCTTGCTCTGTCTCTTTGTATCTCCATTTGTGTGCATCTCTCCCTCTGCCCTAACCTTATATGTGTCAGGCAGTATTAATCGCTCTCTTTTTTTTCCTTCTATTTTTCTCTCACACACACACACACTCCTCTGTCAGTTTTCTTTCCTTCCCCTCCCCTCTCACCCTCCATCTGGCTCTTCCGTAAAATAAAAAGTTGAATGCAGCCTTTTGCTAGGTACAAGCACTTCAAAGCCCTTTCATTTTCCCTCTCTCTTTTCATCATGGGCAGGTTGAGTAGTGTTATAACCCCAAATAACCCGTTCCCCGTATGGCCCTTGTCTGATCTCTCATAGATGCCAATTGAGGAGGTTTTTATCACAGAGTGCCACAGAGAGCATATTGTAAATACAGCTTGAGTATACAGCATTACATTACTTCTGTACCAAGAAGGTTTGAGAGAGATGCCCAAAGTTGATACCCTAATAATCACCAAAAGAGAAACATCTTCCAGCTAAAGATCAATATGTCATTCTGACATCAAATGTTCCATATATTTCAATTCATTTTTTATTTAGACACAAAGCTACTTAAACATAGCTACATAGACACAGCTGATTTAGCTGATATTACACACCATAATTAAATGTAGTTATATTTAACCAGCTGGTCACAAGCTTTGGCCATGAAAAAACTTATATTAGAGGTTTATAAGGTATGATCGTGTACTTTTCCAACATTTAAATTAGGAAGAAATCAATATGAGATGTATTGTAGGCAGCAGTGTCAACACTGTTTAGTTAAAACTACATCCTTTAGATTAGCAACTATCAATTAGCCAATTATGGATTATCACATTTCATTTCTATGAAGGCAACAATTCATTAATTATGCGTTATTATAGCACTTTACATAATCTCCTCGCTTCCATCAAGTTAACTGGCTATGCTCGCTGGCTGGTAATGATGTCAGTTTCACTTAACTGTAAGCTTGCTACCCACACACTTATGTTCAGTTGTTCATTTGGGTATTGGCATACGAGGCTCCAGAGTCACAACAAGTACCCTGACCCTCATGTGCTCTCTCCCACACGCGTGCACATGTGCACACAGTACACAATCAAGGTCTAAGTTTGCTGCAGATTGGAGGCTGTACTCCCCAAAGGGTATACGGCTGGTTTGTGTTAAAATTTCACAATTTTTCCATTCCACTGTCAAACCAAGACTTGCAACAACAGTGTTACACATGACTTGTATCCAATTTGAGAGAAGGGCCACTTCACAGCTTTGTGATGGCCAACTTTAATTGAGAGTTTTATTGTCATCCACCCACATCTCAGAAATCACTCAAAACCAAAGGATAACAGCACAGTACATCACTGTTACACTTATTGTGGATGAGATAATTTGTTACCTTACCAGTGAATGAGGCAAGCTCAACTGTGGGAAGATAATGCTTGGATTTATTTCATGTGAATATATAACGGATGTTAAGTGCTTGATAATTTGCATCTAAAAGGCAGACACGTCATTTTCATTGTTGTGTTCCCTCTTAAACCCTGGTGGAAAATGTACAACATAACCGATAAGTTTATTGACTGGCTGTAGATTAAAAAAAAATGTGTTCAATACATTATATACTTTCACTGTTACATCCTTTTAGACAACTATTCACAAATTTTAAATTCCTCTTTCAGTATTGCATTGGTAAACTACTCCTTTTAAACATATCCTTTTTTTCTCTCATGCTTTTATGCAGTGCATGAAAAAGAATATCAAAGTGTACATTGATATTGAAAGGCAAGAGAACCTTGCTGGAGGTGAAGGTAACAGCCTCTTGTCTTGGTATTTCGCCATTTAAGATGAATCTCATAAAACAACACCATGCCATGATGTGTCATTTCTTTTAACCTTTAATCTCATTAAAGACAAAACAAAAACCCAAGAAGAAGTATAATCTGGTGTATTCTATGATTAGAATTACGGCTTGTTGGAGGTTTATTAACTATATGTGGAAAGGCCTTTGTGCACACATTATACATGCATTTTTCCATTTAGCAGTCTCTCAAGCAGCTCGGGAATAGCTAGGGGTGATTATTTTGCCAACAATAAGGTAGGTAGGTAGGTTTATTGTCATAATATAACAAGTTATAGACTGAAATTGTGTTTTGTAACTCCCTTCTGCTACATAGCAGACAATATGCATTAATAAAGAATCAATTATAAAAAATGGTAGAAATAAACCATAATCAATGGAGCAGTGCTGTGGATGAATTAGAGTTTAAAAGTCTGATAGCTTGGGGCAAAAAGCTGCTCTGCAGTCTGGTGGTGCAGCAACAGAAACTTCTGTATCTCTTCCCAGAAGGCAGCAGGGTGAACAGGCTGTGGCTGGGGTGGGAACTGTCCTTTAGTATCCTTTGGACTCTGTGTAGGCACCTCACCTCACCGATATAACTGATGCTCGGGAGATGGGTACCATCTCATACAATAAGTAGAGTGACAAGAGGAAAGAGTGAAAGGCAAGATACTCCTGAAAACAGTTTTCAACTTGTTGGGGAACATGACAACTGGCTGCTGTTTTGAAAGAGTTTGGAAGGCCACTACACCATTAAAGAGCCAGGAGAGAGAATAGTTGATACCGTGCAGAGAGCTGACCAGCCCAGCACAAGGAAAGGAGAGCAAAGAGGTCTGTAGTGGCAGAACACAAGACACTGGCTGGCATGTATTTCTGGATAGTTGACTGGAGGGAAGGGGCTATAGACAGACTTGTGTGCCAGCAACAGGATTTGGAGTTTGATGCAAGCAGCCATGGGCAGCTGGATGCATACATTAGCTCTGTCTGCATGTGTACATCCTATCCCAACTAACTCCACTAATTTCTTATGAACGCCAGAGAGCTGTCTTCAGCAACAACAAATGAACCTGCTGCAGCAACACATGCTGTGGATAGAATACCTTATATGTGTGTGTGTGTGTGTGTGTGTGTGTGTGTATATATGTGTATGCGTTTGTCATGTACATTAAATCATGTACATGATTTAATTTATCCATATCAGGGGTTTGGATAATGAAGAAGAATATTTGTCATGCCAATCCTACAGACTTTTAGGAGTAAGGGAACTTAATGAAAAATAAGCTCAGAGCAAAATCATTTGGCACTAGTATGTGTCTAATGTAATCATGAGAGACTCAAAGGTGGGTTCTGCCTAAAGCAATTAAAACTGTTGTGTAAGACAAACAAAACATCAATTAGCTGTTGGCTCAATTTTCAATATATGCATGAAACATACAGCTTGTTGTTTATTCTCATTAAGATGAATTAAACTGTGGTCTCTTCTTCTTCTATCTCAATGAAAAAAAAACTTAAATTATTCAATTAATTAATTTTGGCTAATCACTCTGACCTTCCATTACATGCATGTCAACTGCTCTCCATTGTTTCTTACTCTGTTCCCACCTCTGTCAGTGAGGAGGCAGGCACTTTCTTTCTCACTAAAGTAACTGTGATAGAGTCATGTATAATTATGGAGTTCCCCACAGTCTCTCCATAATTCATCCATCTCTCGTTCCCTCCCTCCTTTCATTGCCTTCACCCTCTCCCTGTCCTGCCAGCAGTTTTGCATTTGTCTGCATATGTCTCTACAGGCTTTTATACCTTTCTTCATTTTCCTGCAATACATTGATTAAAAAATCTCTCTGTCCCTCTTCCCGGTCTTAATTTCTACTTTCCCTCTGAAATCCCTAGCTATAGACCAAAACCTCCCTTTTCTTCCTCAACCCATCTTATTCCTCACCATTTCTTACTCAATCCATCCGTCTCTTCTAAATATCTGTATACAGCTGCAGCTAATTAAATTGTTTCATCACTCGACATGCTGCTGTCTCAGGCTCAGGAAAATGCACCATAGCAGTGGGGAATATCTTTTACTGGTAAATGCCATAAACACTTCTAAATATGACTAACACGTTAGATCAACATCACCAGTTTTCTGTGTTTTGTATGTGGAATACCACACTGACATACATTCACCCACTCAGAAATCAGCAAATGTTGTTTCCCATGAGTAATACAGCCCTCCATTTGGTCAATCATTTACAAGTAAACAGACATGCCCCAGCCACCCACTTCAGACCGATCACTGCAGTATTTACAAGGACAGATTGGAGTGATTGAGGTGAACACCCCCAAATTTTTTTCAAAATCTGATCAGATTCATGTGCGTTTGAGAGATTAATAGCACAATGATTATCCGTAATCGCATCCACAATTTCATTATGGAGGACAATCAGCCAGACTGTGTGAGTAAAGCCAACAGTTGGGAACCAGTTCATTTTTACCCATCACATTCCTTTATTTGAAAATTCAAACAATCAGCTCACTGCCACATTTTTGTTTTGAAATAACAGTCAATATCACACTTTCTGATAATAACGTGTATGTACAGGCATGAAAGCACATTGAAAAACAGAACTACATGCACCCCACACGCGCGCACACACACACACCTGTGTACAATTGACTATTGAGAAGTAGGAAAATATGACATCTGCCGTGTCACAGGCTAAGAAAAGCAGACAGACACCGAACCATTAGCAGTGAACAACAACTAATCCATTTTCTTAATATGATTAAAGCATAGACAAATGTGTCATTACTCCAGCTGGAAAAAGAGAGTATAAAAAAAAGAGAGAGAGAGAGAGAGACAGGGGTAGGCAGCAGTCAGTTTGTATATGCCCCCAGAATAACGTGCTGAATGTGTGTGATTGTGTCTCTTTTTTTGGAAAATGGCTTCCAGTGGTTCAAATTTGAATCTGTTACAAGGGCGGAAATCCCATTAAAGCTGGAGAAAGGAAATGAAAATAGAAGTGTGAGTGTAGAGAAAAGAGGGAGGAGAGAAAGAGAAGGGTGTAGACCTGTTCTGGTGAAGTAATAGCAGTAAAAGCCCCAGGGCTGTAAACAAAAGAGCTGGGGATTTTCCCAGGGGACACATTAATTTCCTTGACTTTACAACAGATAGAGTGTGGACACAAAGATATATACAGCGTCAGGTCTCATTGAATGCATTGAAGGTGGGTGTAGAGAGGAATAGCCGAAGGAAACACAGAAACACGAATTGAGAGAGGGGATGAACTGTTGCACTTTGAGCCAGAGAGATGCAAGGCCTTTCACACCAAGTCAGGTCAAAGGTCACTTTATTTCTTCTTTGTGTGTGATAAAAATCTGTACGATCCATAAAAAAAAAAAAATAAATCTTAATTCATTTCATAGCTGCTGTTAACATGAGCCAAGTATCGCAGTTAAAAAATGAGAGAAAACACATGGCAGAAAACTGCTGACTACCTGGAGAATGTGGATGGCGGCTGTGTACAGTATGTAATCAGCCTCAGGAGAAAAAGAGGGTTTTATGATACTAAAGGTGGCCAGGCAGCAGGAGAGAAAATTAAATACAATTTCATGAAGGCTGTGGAGCACACGAGGAGGTTATCTTTTTAACTGTGTCTTTTATTCTCCTGTAGATCTTTTCTTAGAAAATTCACATCAGACTTTGTGCAGGGAAATACTGGGAAGCAAAAGAGATAGGAAGAAATAGAATTGGAAAAGAGCAGGGATATTGATTTCCTGAACTCGACTAGTGTTGAAGTTGCATATAAAGTGGTTCTTGCCAATCAAACATTATCACATGCACGTTGATAAAGTACTTGTACAGTACTGGTCAGGGCCGTGTTGAAGCCCCTTCACCACATGCCTAATCCTAAAAACACCACCGCAGGGTTTGGGGGTCATCACTCCAAAATCCTCAAGAATTGTTTAAAATGTTCAGCAACCAAACTAATTTTTAGCATTATAGATGAACAGCCAAGTTAATAATCATGGTCAATAATGAAGTGTGATCAGCCTCCACATAGCATTGTTAACCTCCACATCATAGTGTCAATTAGAAGACCAAACCTATCCTGGTATCTGGGAATGTCCCCCCCCAAAAAATGTGTGTCAACGCAGATATTGTTTTCTTGCATTGTAGTAAATTTATGGGGTAATCTTTCAAATGCAAGAGCACTGGTTTAGTTGAAACAGTGGAGGGGACACAAATGAAGATGATGGTCTCGGGGTCCTCCCTCATAAAATTTTAAGCATTAAAGACTTAATTTCCTGCCTTCTGGTGAAAATGTCTGCATCAATTTATGCTGGAAATGTCTTTATCTATATAAAGGGAAAGACAATTCAGGCTGCAATATTCAAAATATAAATAATTAATAGAATATAATGCAGTAAGGCTTTCAGGCATTCTGCAGCTATTATTAAATATGTTTTCTCCTGTGGATCAACTTTTCTGATTTAATAAAATCCCTGCTGAGTCACTACACATGCTTAGTCTTCCCTCATCTTTTGAGTCTCTTTTTGGGGAAGTAACCTCTTTGAACCTCTTTGACATGGCACCGTGTCACCTCAATGATAAATTAATTAATTTTAATTTAGTTATAAACTAAAATGTTCTGCACATTCAGAATCTCTCCCACATGTTCTCTGATATGTCCAGAAAATTTGCAATATTATGAGACTAACACCGATTGGGACTGCATGCTGCATGCGAAACCGAAACCAACAGAAAATACTTGTGGTCAGGCAGAAATCTCACCCCAATCCACATGTTAACTTCAGCAACTCCAATCAAGTGCAGCTCAACAAAGCAAGGTTGTACCTCAGTTTTAGATGTTTATATTGCAACCAGTTACGTTACTCATCACAACTGTCTGGACTCTCAGCGCTAGTTGCACTTGATTACTATTACGGTAGGTGTCGCGTCAGCTAGGCTGAGCTGATTCAAAAACCTTCGCTAGCGGCGCCCCTATGTCGCCGATGCCACGGGCCGGCCCTGGTACTGGTTTTCTTCACAGTACATTACAGGAATTTATGTTGATATTTCAGTTTCAGCAGGTGATGCTCTTCTTACATATCTGCTTTTCAAAACTTTGAAATATACATGTTGTATAGATAATTGCTGTGGTTTAATGCTTGTAGACTAGACAGCGTGTCCTCATACCTAAATGACAGAATTATGTTGTTAGATGATGAAAGGGGGAGTGCAGAATATTAAGAGTGAATGAAGTAGGCACTAGAGGTAAAAGTGCACACGGTGCAGTTTAATTAGATTTAACAAACAATTGAGTTGATGGATGGATGAATAGATGGATGGAGGAAAGGAGAAAAATGAACTTGCCCTGAATGATCTACTGTACATGCGCCAATCTCAGATAATGGAGTAACGGATTTAGTTTGGATGGGTGGCAAAAGGGGAAGGGAGGAGAGATTAGTGAGTGGTGGAGAAGAGACAGGAGGATGAGAGCAGGGTGTGGAGAGGAGGCTTTTGCATGTTGTGCTCAACAACACTGGGAGCTAAAAACCAGGGAAGCTATACTGTTGACTCATGTTGATTCAAGTGGTGAAGAGAAGGAAGACAACAGAGGAGTTAGAAAGATGAATGGTGTAAAAGAAGGGGTTATTTAATAAATAAAGGAAGAGAGGAAGGCAAGTAGGAATAGTAATAGGAATGAAAATATAAAGGAACGAGAGAAAAAAGAGACAGTGAAAGAGAAAGATGGGGATTGGAAAGAAGGGAGAAGGGGCATTCATCTGGCGAGTGTGATAACAGTGAGTGCAGTAACTGGATAAATATAGTGGTAGAGGGTGCTGAATTGAGGGGCAGTTGAAGGGAACGAGGAGAGGAGGCACAGAAAGAGTTACAGAGAAGACAAAAAAAAATGATGGCTGGATGAAAGAGAGGATGTATACATCTCCAGGGCACAAAGACTAAAGCTAGCTAGGAATAGATGATGTTAAATGTGACAAGATGAAGGGACCAAAGGGGATCCATTAAATGTTAATGGGAACTGGGGAGGAGGTGGGGAGTAGTACTGGGGGGCAGGAATAAGAACAGATTGTGTTTGCGAGAAATCATTGGTCTGGTATTTTCTGCAACAGAAAGTGCCAGGAGTCAGAGAATTTACAGTGAAAAATTTAGAGAGAAACAAAGTCGAAAAGGGCATGTTATCTTTTGCTCATTCTACATCCCTGACCACATTAATTCAAGTGCTAATTCCCTGAAGGAGTGTATATCAGCAAACCAACAGTCCACACAGACACACATGGTGGCATATACAAGGCAGAGCATACTTTCCGCCCGCCAGCGGCGTGAGTAAGCACCTCTCCCTGCCACTCAGTGCTTAGCCGTGTATGGCACAATCCATGGCAGCAGTTTGGAGCTGTGGATCTGGAACAATACATGAAACAATACACAGACACAAGTAGGTCACACACACACACACACACACACACATACACACACACACACACACAGTTCCAGACATGAAGATATACTCTTGGCTATGACAGTGTTGTGGGCACTGACTAGGGCTCTCGCTCTCTTTGTCAGTGAATTTCTGATGAAACCAAACACTTGATTATGATTACATACAGTCAGTCTTTTCATTCAGCTTATTGCTTCAAATAATGGAATACTTCTCTCATGTTGAAAACATTTTGAGTTGTTCCTGATAACTGATATAAATGAAAAATAGCCCTTATAGGTATTCCCTTGCTATGTAACGAAGGTTACAAAGCGTTACTATGTTGTTTTTACCAGTATTGATTTAAGTTTTGTGCATATCTATGTCAATTTGTACTTGATTTTAAACTGTTTTTCATTTCGGATTTGGCTAGTATCAGCAATTCTATTTTAAACTGTGTTACCAGTGTTGTCTAAATCTCTTAAAGCGTCTTACTTATTCAATTGGTGCTCTACAGCTACAGGCACTTTTTTATTGGATTTCCTTGCTTCCTGTCCTCTCTCTTTTCCTCACCTTTCCGTCCTCAGTCATTGGGCCACAGAAACTGGAGGACTGGGTATCAGTGTGATAAAGTGTGTGAGACACAGATAGAGAGAAGAATCGGTCACACCTGGGTGCAGGCAAAGTGCTTGCAGTCCATTTCTTCTGACAGACTGACACGCTGGAGAGAGAGCTCAATAACATGCTCTGTTGCGGTCACAAACACATGTACAATACACACTGACATACGGGACATTACAAGTCCATATGTAAACAAGCCGAGGGCAGGGTGGCGGTTCGGCATACTTTGAAAACATGAAAAATCATAACATACAATTGATTTATCTATTTTTACAAGTCGTTGAGTCGTTCCCATTAGATGTTTTGGGTCTTGCAGGATCAACTAAGTGTTTCATGAAGAAAATAAACATGCACAAAGTCTGATAAAGAGATGGATTACCATACACACTTGATGATGACCTCCCAGCAAATAAATGAATAAATAAAACACAGAGCACATAAATTAACAAAGTATGAGATGAGTCCTACAGTAATCTCTGAGTCTGAACTCTTGGATGTGTACAGTGTCTCTCTGTATGACTGATATCCCTCAAATAAACACCTCTCCATGGCTACTTGACAGGTTTTAGCTGCTTTAGCGAGATTGATCCCAGAATGGTATGTCATGAGTCAGTATACAGCTCATGTACAGAAGGGGTTCAGATGTGTGAGTGTACTTGTGTGTGGGTTGGCGATGATGGTGGTGGTGTGTGAGTACGGTTTAGTAGGCGGTTATGGTTCAGGATGATGGGTGAAAAATCCAAATGGCTACATTTTGTATTTGTTTGCACTCCTACACACCAATCTTTCTGTAGTCCAAATCTGTTTTTGTGCTCCAAGAGCAGTCACTGTACACATGGGCTATTCTTTAGTGTTGCACAAGGTATAAGGAAACAATACCTATCTATACAGCTTAACACTGAACTCAAACTAAGTCGCTCAGGCAGGATTTTTTCAAGTGATTTAGTTTTTAACCTTTTATAATATAAGCAAAGTGTAATTCTTTTAGGTACTGTCAAACTCTTCAGAAAGACTATAGACATATTTTGCTGCACCAGCACCTCTAGCTCATTTGCACTCTCCTTTAACTGTTGCCTACTTCAGAGTGGTGCAACATTGGGCTGGGCTAACACAACGGGCCCTTTAAGTCATTAGCAAAGAGCATTAATGAGCCTAGTGCTTAGAAGCCCCCTGCAGACTTAGTGTGTGATGTAGAGGGATGAGGGCACTAATTTTCCAAAGTGCCCTAATAAGTAGAGGATTAGCAAAGCCTTCCATTTGCCAAAGCCTAGATGATGCTAAGCTAATACGCTATAGCTAGACTAGAGCAAGGCAGCTAAAGCATTAGTTAGCATGACTGCTGTAATAGGCATGTTGAATCTGGGTAATGTAGGTTATGGTACATGACTGGCTTATTCTGCTCAAATATTCAGAGAAATGCAGACTCATATACACAGATATGGAATGCATTCACACTTAATGTACGCATAAATAAATACACAGGTGTACCTTCCCACACACACCCACAGGCATATGTATTGTCAAACAGTAAGGGGAAAGTAGATGGAAGATGAATCCTGGGCTCATTGGTTTTAAGAATAATGGCCATGACTAAGCAGTATGCTGAGACTTAGTGAAGTTTAATAATGTATTGTTACACTTTAATTCCTTAAAATGTGGACTTGCACAATGGGCAGTGAGACTGAAACTGCTTTAGCTTCTACTAATTAATCATCTACATCAATGCATGAGGAAATGGTTGCGTGAAATAACCCTTGAGCTATTGCTAAAAAGGAAAATCGTTTCTAACAATATATTTCTAATTAATTGCAGAATGAGTTTTGTGTTCATATATTTATAGCCATTGCCTTAAAATCAGAATTATATCACTGAACTGCTTATGCCTTGAGTGACGACTGTAATATACTTTTTAAACCGTGACTTTTTTGAGTGGACTAGCTCCTGAATGTCTTGGATCTTGTGCATTAAACTTTTTTGGTTTACAAATGTAGACTGTTCAAAGTCAATGTCACACAAATTTAGTTTTAGGGTGACTTGTACATCTCCCGAAGTAATGCATTCCATGTGAAATCAGTAATGCCTCAACAATGTAATGAAACAACAAAAGCCATGTTGTACATCATTAATGTCCAGACAAACACACACGCTTGAATTTGTCACGCTCTGAGAATTCGTCCTTACAAACCACTTCGAAATCCAACTCATTACGTCGTTTTTGTGCAAACCAGTTGACACAGGAGACACTGCCATATTGAATAGCTCCCATGTTCTTTCTTTCTCACACACACACACACACACACACTCACACACTCACACACACACACACATGTAATGCTTTATTCCGCTTTTCTCAGCACTATGGATCTGTCTCCTAAAGCTTTGCTATCTTGGAAACGTTCTTTCTTTTCTCTTTCTTTCTCTGGCTTTATTTTTGCAGTGTCAACAGCTTTATCCGCCTGGCATTACACGGGCTGACTGTGTGTGTTGTAGATTGTGGCTTCTTGCTATTGGACTGTTTTAAAACTTTTTTTTCCCCACAGCTTTTTGTTTTACACAGTTACTCTGTGGCAAGGTTTTAGTCAGCTAGAGGTGAAATAAACACATTCTGCTCAGCACACAGTGAAGGACGCAGTGTGGAGCAGCATGGGAGCAGCATGGGAGCAGAACTGAGGGATGAAATAAGGATAAGGATGGATCACAGATGTAAAAAGGGGGCACGGACGTAAGGGCAACTTGTGGGTGGCCATGTGGGTAAAAGTAATGGAAGAGCAGACTGTGGGAGGTAAATAAGTGTGCAAAACATGAAGTAATAAAGAGGTGATGAATCGAAAGACGTCTGGAGTGAGGGAAGGAAGAATAGGTGGCTGTTTGTGTTGCCATGAGGGTAAACAAGAGATGAGGGAGACAACGGCTGGTGAGTAAAGATGGTGAAAAAGATTGGTGGGTGAAATGGAAAAGGTGCTGAAGAGAGGGATGCTAGAAAGGAGGTGGAAAAGGAAGGCAGATGACTCCAAATTGAGGACAATGTACAACATCCAGTGGTGCTGTAAGGCAACTAAAATGAAAATCACTGCAAGACTGCAACTTTGAAATGATTGGGGCTGAAAGGTAAGCACTCAGAGGGGCTGTTTTCGACAAGAAGGGAGATAACAGGAGAGTGGGTTGAGAGGGTAGGAGGTAGAGGTGTTTTTGACAGCACTAAAGGTCTAGGAAGGATGAAAAGTGGAAAGGAGGAAAAAGAGGTGAAATAAGCACAGATAGTGATTCAGAGCTGAGGAGCATTTAAGCAGTAGAGCACAAACAACTGGGGGATTGTTGATAGTCTATCTAGTAAGAAGGGCATCTTTTACAACATGGTTTTATTGAACAATTTTGAATACACTTTTCATAGAAGCATATTTTAAAAGTTTTCTATACCACACTGTTTTATATTGTATTATTGTTCATGAGATAGCCTGCAGGTCAATCAATAATGTTGACATTGACACAACTCTGCCACACTCCAGGCTGAAGGCTTGACTTAACTTTGATCCATCAGCTTTAATAGTGTTCGCTGTCACCAGATGGTTGCTTTCGTCAGTTTGAGAAAATTGGAAATGGGGGTTACAGGGTGGATGGAAACAGGTAAAAGCATCTGTCATTGTGCTCTGACTCTAATTCAGTGATATTAAATAACAAAAAATGCAGAGCATGCTCTGCACCAAGTGTTTTGGGGGATGCAGTAATCCTGTATCATATAATACAAGTCTATATGTTTGTCTGTCAATACATATATTATTTAGCACCCAACATGTTCCTACTCTGACTAATGTAACAGCTTTGGTCCTAAAAAATAACTTTGCAGTGCATGTGGAAATGAGCAGACACATCTCACTAAAATGTTCCTGTCTCTTTTAGTCTGTGCTGCAGTGTGGTGACCCATAGAATAAGAATTATTTGCCTTAGTGCGCTCTTACCACAAGTAATTATTATGATCAAAACTTACTATTGCCCATAGCAGTTTTACTACTGGTGATTCTTGGCATAAAATGAGGAAAAGAATAACATGTCCCCCTTTTGTTTTTCTCTTCCCTTCTTTCTCTGCTGCCTCGCTCCCCTCCATCCAGCCTGCGAGCTCATGAACCGTGGTATCCTGGCTTTGGTCAGTTCAATCGGCTGCATGTCAGCGGGCAGCCTTCAGACTCTGGCCGATGCCATGCACATCCCCCACCTCTTCATCCAGCGCTCCCCAGCGGGAACACCCCGCTCTGCTTGCCCACCAACCAGTCGCATCCCTGGAACAGATGACTACACCCTAATGGTCCGCCCACCTGTCTATCTCAATGAGGTCATCATGCAAGTGGTGTCTGAGTACAGCTGGCAGAAGTTCATCCTCTTCTATGATTCAGATTTTGGTAAGGAAATAATCAGCTATACAATCATTGATTCAAGAGACCGATCGATCTCTGGTGTCAATGAGTATCTATCTATCTATCTATTCTATTCTATTTTATTTATATAGCGCCAAATCACAACAACAGTTATCTCTGAGCGCCTTTCATAAAAGAGCAGTGGCCTGTACTACAGAGGGAGTTCAACCTACTCAGTTAACTCGGGGTTATCAGACAAACTCAGGGTTGACAAACTCTGACTGCCTACTCGGGAGTTAAACAATACTATAACGGTGGATAAGATGTTGGTTAGTTGAGTCGGTGTTAACTTAATTGGAGCGCGTTCGCATAAAAGGGGTGTGTTCGGCCGTGCAGGCAGAGTTTTTTTGCAACGGCGCATGCTCCATATTTCTCCAGTAGAATGCACATTGGTAGTGTTAGGAAATTATGAATGTAAAGACAAGTTAACGGCTAAATCTAATATCGTGACGGACGACAAAGCCAGGGAGGCTTGTTGGCATCGCATTGAGTAAATTTGTAGCCTAATTATCTTCACAGTGTTGCTAATGTAGTTCAAATCTCTATTATGCATTTTATGGACTCTTATTGTAATGTGTAATATGATTAAGATGTAAAGGTACAACTGAACATAAGGTCCATTGTAATAGAAAAAAAAGGAGCCAGCGGAGAGGGGTAATAATCCGAGAGAAAATTTTATTTCCAAGATTAATGACATTTATGAGAGAAACTTCACTTTGCAAGGCTGCAACATCACACACATGTCTGCCATGTAGTATGCATGCACTGGAAAGTTATATTAAACTTTGCAATCGAATTTAGTAGTGAGGAAATACTCCTGAGTTTAGCCCACAATCACTATCATGCACATTAGAGACTTTGCCTTGGACTGGGCGTATTCAGAAGAAAACACCAGAGTGATTCTCAATTTTTATGACATTAATTTCAGGGAACTTCCAATATTTCTTCTTGTAAATTTCACACTTTCATCTAGAATTTCTTTTCTCGGTTATTAACCCCCACCCTGGCTCCCTATTTTTGGACACGTAAAATAGTCTATCTAAATATGTGAAAACACTTAGGAGAATTCAATTATAGACTACAGATAGGCTACATATAAGAAACAATAATAATAATAATAATAATAATAATAATCTTTATTTATAGAGCACTTTTCAAAAACAAGTTACAAAGTGCTTTAACAAGTGTAAAGACAATAATACCCAAAAGACAATAATACAAAAACAATACAAGATAAAAACATGAAAACATTGAAAAGACTAAAATACACGTTTAAGATAAATATAAAATTAGTAAAATAGAATAAAATAAAAGGGATAAAATAAAGTCAAATAAGATCGGGAAAGGCTCTCCTATAAAAGTATGTTTTAAGAAGGGACTTAAAAGAGTTCACTGACTCAGCTGACCTGATTTCCTCGGGCAGGCTGTTCCAGAGCCTCGGGGCCCTGACAGCAAACGCTCTGTCCCCTTTAGTTTTCAGTCG
>NC_060170.1:19825590-19826725 GCF_021292245.1 Micropterus dolomieu | reverse complement strand
TCCCAGTATGTTTTAGAATTGACTTTAAAATTCTATTGATCACTTTTAAAGCTCTTCATGGCCTCTCGCCTTGTTATATTTCTGACCTTTTAGTCCCATACACACCAGCACGTACCTTGAGATCCTCGGGCAGAGGTCTGTTGTCTGTTCCAGAGTCTCGACTGAAAACTAAAGGGGACAGAGCGTTTGCTGTCAGGGCCCCGAGGCTCTGGAACAGCCTGCCCGAGGAAATCAGGTCGGCTGAGTCAGTGAACTCTTTTAAGTCCCTTCTTAAAACATACTTTTATAGGAGAGCTTTTCCCGATCTTATTTGACTTTATTTTATCCCTTTTATTTTATTGTATTTTACTAATTTTATATTAAATTTTCATGCTCTTATCTTTTTTTTTTTTGTATTATTCTTTACACTTGTTAAAGCACTTTGTAACTTGTTTTTGAAAAGTGCTCTACAAATAAGGATTATTATTATTATTATTATTATGTGTGACTTTACACAGACTTTAAACTAGTTAGATGTACATGGCAACCACAGAATTACCACAGCCAACGTAGCAACTAAGCCATGGTAATTTTTTCAGCAAATGGTGCTAAACTAGCAACGGGGACATGGACACAGAAAAGTTTACATTACATCAACACTGAAAATACTTGCTTACCTTAAATACACAACAAAGTTGCATCAAAGAAGCACAGGCCAAAATGGTTATTTCAAAGGACTGTTGTGAGAAAATTCCAGAACAACTGCGGGGTGGTTGCTATACATTCACGCCAATAAAGCCAATTTGAATTTGAATTTGAGAGAGAGAAAGCCAACCCTATAACCCAGAAAATGGTTACTCAGAAAAAATAACCCATAATTTTAACCCAACACAACTAACCCAGAAAATGGGTTGAAGAAATAACCCAGGAGTTTTTAGTGTGCATAATCTGTGATGTTATTTACAGAAGCCCAACAGTTCCCACCAAGAGCAAGCACTAGGCGACAGAAGCAAGGAAAACTTCCTTTTAAGAGGCTGAAACCTCGAGCAGAACCATGGCTCAGGGTGGGCGGCCATCTGCCTCGACCGGTTGGGAGTGGGATAGAGGGAGGGCAAGAGAGAGACAGAGGGGGGGGGGGGGGGGGGGGGGGGGGGGC
>NC_060170.1:19820652-19825570 GCF_021292245.1 Micropterus dolomieu | reverse complement strand
GGGAGGCAGCCTACACAATATACACACACAGATACAGACAGTAAAGGTAATGTTGCTATCGACTGAATGAATAATGGTACAGATATTTATAGTAGTGTTAATGATAATAATCACTAACTATGGTAATATTAATAACAGTAGGACTAGTAACAATGATTGTAGCAGAGAGTGTCGAGCAGGAACACATGGGCAGCAGATGACTCGCAACCACAGATCCAGAGTCCACAGCTCCAGAGCCAGAAACACCTGCAGGAATTGAGGAGAGAGGAGAGGGACGAGAAAGCACAAGACTATGGGAAAGGGAAGAAGTCAAGTTAGTAACATGCAATAATGGGATGAGGTTGCATACAGAGGGAGAGAAAGAAGAGAAAGGAGCTCAGTGCATCATGGGAAGTCCCAGGCAGTCTAGGCCTATAGCAGCATAACTAAGGGATGGTTCAGGACTCACCTGAGCCAGCCCTAACTATAAGCTTTATCAAAGAGGAAAGCCTTAAGCCTACTCTTAAATGTGGAGATGGTGTCTGCCTCCTGAACCCAAACTGGAACCTGGTTCCACAGGAGCTTGATAGCTGAACGCTCTGGCTCCCATTCTACTTTTGGAGACTCTAGGAACCACAAGTAACCCTGCATTCTGGGAGAGCAGTGCTCTGGTGGGGTAGTAAGGTAAAATGAGCTCTTTAAGATAAGATGGTGCCTGATCATTAAGAGCTTTGCTGGTGAAAAGAAGTATTTTAAATTCTGTTCTGGATTTTACAGGAAGCCAATGCAGAGAAGCTAAAACAGGAGAAATATGATCTCTTTTCCTGGTTCCTGTCAGAACACGTGCTGCAGCATTCTGGATCAGCTGAAGAGTCTTAATGGATTTTTTCGAGCAGCCTGATAATAAAGAATTGCAGTAATCCAGCCTAGAAGTAACAAATGCATGGATAGTTATTCTGCATCATTTTTAGACAGGATGTTCCTGATTTTTGCAATATCACGTAGGTGAAAAAAGGCGGTCCTTGAAATTTACTTAATGTGAGACTTAAACGACATGTCCTGATCAAAGATAACTCCACGATTTCTCACAGTGGTGCTAGATGCCATTCAAGGAAACTATACTTTTAGATAATGCATCACGGAGGTGCTTGGGCCCCAGAACAATAACTTCAGTTTTATCTGAGTTTAACATTAGAAAAATTACAGTCATCCAGGTTTTAACATCGTGAAGGCACATTTGGAGTTTAGCTAACTGATGAGTTTCATCTGGCTTGATCGATAGATATAATTAAGTATCATCAGTGTTTCCTGATAATATTGAAGCATATATAAAGTGAACAGGATTGGTCCGAGCACAGATCCTTGTGGAACTCCATGACTAACTTTGGCGTGCATGGAGGACTCATCGTTAACATGTACAAACTGAAATTGATCTGATAAATAGGACTTAAACCAGCTTAGAGCGGTTCCTTTAATGCCAATGAAATGTTCCAGTCTCTGCAATAGGATCTGATAGTCAATGGTATCAAATGCAGCTAAATCATTCTAATAAAACCAGTACAGAGACAAGTCCTTTGTCTGATGCAATTAGGAGGTCATTAGTAATTTTCACCAGTGCTGTCTCTGTGCTATGATGAACTCTAAATCCTGACTGAAAATTCTCAAATAAACTATTGCTCTGTAGAAAGTCACACAGCTGTTTGGCAACTGCTTTCTCAAGGATCTTTGAGAGAAGTGGAAGGTTACGTATAGGTCTATAGTTGGCTAAAACATCCGGATCAAGTTTGGGCTAAATAAAATGAGAATTTTCCAGTTTGGTGGAACGCCAATTCCTCTCAAGTTTCCGTGATATTTGCTTTAATTTGCGAGTTTCAGTATTATACCATGGAGCTAATGTCTTTGTTTTATTATCTTTTTTAAAGGGGCAACAGAGTTGAGTGTCATTCGCAGCGAGCCTGCAACATTATCAACGAGATGATCGATTTGGGAGGGACTGAAATTAGCATAAGAGTCCTTCGTTACTTTGTGACTTGATAATGAATTTAGAGCTGATGGAATCGCATCCTTAGATTTAGCTACAGCACTATTAGACAGACATCTTGTATAGAAATTTTTGCCTAATGGCGTGTAGTTCAGCAATACAAACTCAAAAGTTATCAAACAGTGGTCAGATAAAAAGGGATTCTGTGGGAACACTATTAGATGTTCAATTTCAATACCATATAATAATAATAATTCAATACCATATCTATCTATCTACTGGCGGCCTGTCCAGGGTGTACCATGCCTTTCGCCCGATGTAAGCTGGGATTGGCTCCAGCCCCCCGCGACCCTGTACACAGGATAAGTGGTTGACGATGGATGGATGGATCTATCTATCTAGTCACTTTGAGTGAATTAAGATGGCTCTTTGAAATACTTACTGTATTCCCAAACCCCTCTATCATGGACATGAGTGAAATGAGACACTGCAGTAGGTAAGGAACGTGAGTTACTTCAGCAGACAGTAGTAGGTCTGTTAAACTGGTGTTGTGTGAATTTTGAATTTATCTAATGTAACAGTATCAATGGTTTCTCAGCATGGTAGGACATTAGAGAGCTAATGGATGTATGGTTGAGTCACAAACCTTGCTCTCTCTCTCTCTCTGTCTCTCGCTCTAGGTCAAACAAAACTCAGGCACATGCATGCATATGTATCTTTATGCTAGTGGCACATCGGTCTGCGTGTGTGTATGCTGTTTCATTTTACCCTGCTTCTCTGTCTCTCTCTGCCTCTTCGCCCTCTCTCTTTCCAGTCCATTAAATCTAACATTACACCAGGAATGTCCCTTTTATAAAGTGCCACTATGTTTTTCTTCGGTGTCTTGGCTTCCTTCTACAGAAATATTACTTTCTATTTCCTGTCCATAATGTGTAGGTGTGTTTGTGTGTTTGGTCTGTGTTGTACATATTGTGTCTAAGTGTCCTTTCAGCCCCCGACCTTTCTGATTTCTTGGCTATAACAGGTTGGTGTCATCATATCTTGTCACTCAACTGACCCTCTCTTTTGAAGAAGGGTCACAAACTGACTCAAACTCACATAGAACACATCACATCTAATGTCAGTTTACACCATCATAATGTCAAGGGCCTGCATTGGTATAGTTTGTGCTTGTCCCCAGATTGTCTGGCTGTCACTAAACTATACAGTCTTTCCCTCATTTTCCACTCATGTTCTTGGTACACTTTCTTTGTTCTGGCACATTTATGTTTAAAGGTAATTTAACTAAGAATCAAACAGGGGAGACCACTGCTGGTGCACTACCATAATGCATGTAATATGCATGTTGCATTTTGGATCAGACCCCAATGAGTGCAGAACACCAGCTGTGTGCTCAGTAATTGGTGTGTGGACAGAAGTATAACACACCTACAAGTTTAAGGACTAAGAGAGCAGTGTAATAGGTGATTCATTGTTGATTTAATATGCCGGGTCCCATTTCACTCATTACAGTCAATTAACACATTTAATGTGTTGTATGCATTAATCTCCACAGACACTCTGCAGTGCAATTGTTTTGCAATGCATTTTGCTGGCTCAGACTTAATCTTTCAAGTCATTAAAATATTTTATCAGTGTATTGATGTCATATGAAGGTATGCTCTAAGTTTATATTGATAGATATTTAATAGTGGCTAATACAAGTTACGAGGTAAATTTATTTCTAATTTACAACAGAGGGGTATAATGAGATAAAGTCTGTAGTTCCATCTATGCTACTCACAAAGCAAACGTTATGTACAAAAATCACCTGAAATGCTGTTAATGAATTAACAACACCTTGTTAATCAGTTCACTAATACAGGGTACAAGGTCCAAGGTAGATTTATTTGTCACAATACAACAGATTTTACAGTGAAATTGAGTTTGTAACTCCCTTCAGTTACATAGCAGACAGTAGGCTATACATTAATATAAAATCAATTATAAAATTGTAAACAGAAATAAACTATATTCAGTGGAGCAGTGTCAAGAATGAATTTGAGTTCAAAGGCCTGATAGCTTGGGGGGGAAAGCTGCTCTGCAGTCTGGTGGTGCGGCAGCAGAAACTTCTATATCTTTTCCCAGAAGGCAGCAGCTTGAACAGGCTATGACTGGGGTGGGTACTGTCCTTTAGTATCCTTTGGGCTCTGCATAGGCACCTCACCGATATCACTGATGGTCCTCTGTAAAAGCTGACAAGAACTTGGCACAGGAATTTGGCCTTAAGCTTCCTAAAAAAATACAGTCGTAATGTGGTCCTTCTGGCAAATACTAGTCGCACACCTCGGAAGTCATTGTAGTAAATATATTGACCAAATCAACCCTGAGCAACTCTTAGAAAAATACTTTTCATCCAAGTTATAAATTTATTTGTAGATTACAAGTATACAGTAACACAGTTGAAGTGTGCACAATAATGTAGTCCTACTCTGTGTGTATGCCACACTGTTGGCATAGCATCTACGGCTCACCGTGTGTTTTATGTGGATAATTTTAATATTTTCTGGCAAAGAATGTCTCTTTTTAAGACAGACGGACTTCACCCAAACAAACGGGGCTCAGAAATGTTAGCTGCGCACATACAGCATGTGGTGCGGTCCACACATGACTTACGTGAATGACTAATCATTCATGCAGCACACCTGGACACACCACCGCTCACTGAACAGATCTCTGCCTCACTGCCACAAACAACTGTCTCCACCTGCTGGCATGTAAAGCCGTCTGCTCCCAGCACTGTTCCAAAGACTTCTATTCCTGTCATCATCACGCATAGACCAGTAAACCGAAATGTGCACATCCCACACAGAAATATTAGTAATCTCTTAAGGATTAGGACAACTGCACCAACTCCAGCACCCAGAACAAACTCATTTAAAATGGCTCTCTTCAATGTGAGATCACTTTCAAGTAAGA